>NC_052396.1:17194630-17494630 GCF_009389715.1 Phoenix dactylifera | reverse complement strand
AGCAGCCTGTAGTCACTGTGTTCTTTGCTAATTCCTTTTGAGAAATCAAGTTTTTATATTTCAATTTATAAATGCATCTCTTCGGATAATCTTAGTAGAAAGCCTTGATTTTAGATATAACCAACAACTATCAATCTTTGATACTTCTTAACAATTGTCTCATATATCATTCTTGCGACTTTTTTGCATCAAATCCTTAATTTTTGTCATCCCATTATCAAATACTGTCAGAATTCAGCCCTTACATTTTTGTTCTCAAATACACCCTAATATTAAAAGACTGTCACAACTTTTATTTTTCCTTGTCCATCATTCGCTCCATCATTAGACTCTTGATGTTGCTCCTTGTCCATCATTCGCTCCATCATTAGACTCTTGATGTTGCTGTTCCTCTCACATGCACCACATCGCACAAGTTAACATTTGCATCACTGTCTTAAGGTCATTTAACTTTACTTGAAAATTGTTTTTTTTTTCATGTAAAATATTGACTGCATGGATTGCTTATTTTCTTACAAATCCATGTGCCATGTCAACTTCCAATCACACAACAAAAGGAGGGATTATTGTATGAGGGTGTGTTAAGATATTTTCATCTTTGTATTCTCAAAAAAAAAAAAAATCGTCTTCATATTTTATGTATGGGGATACATTGTTATAGATATCCAAAATGTTGCCCGCTCTTCATATTTCTTCTTATGGCTTCTGAACGTAAACTTATGTCTCACTAGACTACATTTTAAATTTTAGGATTATTTATTAATGACAACATAATTTTTGGTATTAAGAAAGCTTATATGAGTTAGACATTTTTCTCCAAGAAAAGAGTTGAACAGAGATCTTTGACCTACAAACACCTTGGTCATAAGGGTCAAGCAAATAGAGTAAGTAGTGCAAAAAAATGCCCTGTAGTCACCCTTCAATTAACACCTACCAGTAATGCTGGTAAGTTTGTTTCAGCATAACTTCTTTCTCCACCTTATATTTCCACTCCCATACTTTACTAATGCTATTAAGTTCAGCTAATGAGTTCTCATTTAGGTTGCTGGATCTAAAATCATAGGCAGATAAGTTATTTCACTTGGATGCACAGAACTTACAATCGGTATACACATATTTTGCAAAATCTTTTCATTTGTGTGGCCGCTCTATGTATTTTTCATATTGTCAAGATAGCAAAAGTCTATTATTAGGTCTTGCATCCTTGTAACTAATATTATTTAAGCCCATTGCCAAGATATCAAGAAATATCATCTTGATTATGGGAATTTGAAAGTTTCTCAAGTGTTTAAACAAATTTGTTATTAGAGTTTATATCATGTGCATGTGCAGTTTACTATAGTCAGAAACATGTTCGTCAAGTTGTTGATCTTGAGAAACATGGAAATTCTACCTCTTACTTGTCCAGTAGGAAAAAAAAGTACTGCATTAGGTTGTGAGGATATCACTGAATTTTATATATGTCAAAACCTTCCAATCTTTAAGCTGATACCTACCCAAGGTTCTATCAGCTTTTTATTGACACTTACTTTGTACCCTGAAGATGGAACCATGTAGCATAAGTCTCGAGGTCACATAATTGCCTTCCTTATTGAGTTTCTAAATGCCATGATACTTCTCCAATCATTTCGGATTGGATAAAGTAGTTTGTTAAATCAGTAATAATTTCACAACCATTTCTCAAACTGTATTATGCTATGGCCCTGAAATTTTATATTTTTGCATACTTTTCAAAAGTTGCATGTACCATAGTTCTCTGGCCTTGGCAGTTGTTCTCATTTGTCCTCCCTAATTGTGATTTTTCAAAAATCACTTGTCTGTGGGATCTTTATTGACTGGTTTCTAGCTTTAGTCTTCCATCTTACTCCTAATGCAGTTATTATGTTAGATGTATTTCTCAAGTTCTCTTCTCCCTCATCTTCGCTAATTTCAAGATGTCCTGAATGTCTTCTTTCAAAAATCTGCCTTCCATTAAGAATCATCACAAACTGCATGCTTAGCAATTCTAGTTTCTTTTTCTCTTTCATTTTGCCAAACCAAATTTGCACCTGAGAATAATAAGTGCTGATAGATCTCTCTGCTATAAGCACATCTTCTTTCTGTTCTGCACTCTTTTAGTTTGACCGATAAAATTCTGGATGGTGCTGTTCCTTTTCATGTTATTTTTCTGGTTCAATTCAAGTCGTTTAACCTTGCATACTATTTTCATTGTTCTTTGCCAGGCTTTACTTTATGCAGTTGGATTGGGGAAAGGTGCAATTCCAACAGCAGCTGCTGTCAATTGGGTGCTTAAGGATGGAATTGGATATCTCAGCAAAATATTATTGTCAAAATTTGGTCGTCATTTTGACGTTAACCCTAAGGCATGGAGACTATTTGCAGATCTTTTGGAAAATGCTGCCTATGGAATGGAGATTCTGACTCCTGCTTTTCCTCAATTCTTTGTTTTGATTGGTGCAGCAGCTGGGGCTGGTCGTTCAGCATCAGCTTTGATACAGGTACTATCCAAATCTAGAAAAATCTGTCTAGATAATCTTGATGTTTTGCATAGCTATCTAGCTTCTGAACATTATATGTCTACAGATCTCTTTTAGACTAATTAGTTCTGCCACAGGCTATGAGGTAGGTGTTGTCCTATTCCCTTTAGCCAAGTTTGGCACAGAGTATCTGTGAGAACTGGTTTGCATGCTCATTTATTTTTAAATGTTTCTTCTATAAAGTGACAAGGCTTCATAATTCGTATCTTAATGAGCTAATACCCATCTATGATACCTCGTAAAAACATGTAAAATGCCATAATCACAGTAGGAAACTGACATATATATGACTACAAAGTTGTGATTGGCTAGTTAACAGACTTTTAAGACATCATCTTGATATTGATTTTATTCTTTATGGAGATTAGCATTCAAAGTCATGCACTTCTTTTCAGGATGCTATTGTGAGGATAGGATCTTGAAGAAACTTCAATGCACTTAACTCTTAACACTATATATATATTTTTTTATCCTTTAGTTCTCATGAATCTGTAGGACTGCAAGCATTTGCTTTAAGCTGATGCCTTGCTTTTCTTATGGGAGTGGAGCTGGCACTGTTGTGGATTTGGTTGGTCGATTGCAAATTCACATTTATCTATATATAGTCATACATGTGTGCATATTTGTGTATATACAAATACAAATGAATACTCAACTTTTTGTTATACAAATTGGTTTTGGGTTCATACCAATCCAGATGGAATAAGTTTTAATTTTGCCAATCTTCGTGATTCAATGGTCTCCTTACTCAACTCTAATTTTGGCAGTTTTAGTTGAAATATTAAATAATCCAATAAATCAACTAAATATGTTACTCCTTTAATACCAAAGTATGCTATCCATGATTCATTGAACTTAGGAGGTGGTAGGACATGTCTTTCCTAAATCAACTTGATTCATCTCACAGATTAAATAGAAGGCTAACTCATAAGATTTACTACTCAATCGGCCTTTCCAAATCATATAAGAAGTTTGCAATTTCTAGAATTTATTAGTTGTCATCTAATTTATGCATAGGTATGTTTTGGCGTTCAACCTGCTCGCTAAAATTTGCAACTTGTCTATATTGTCACAGGCTGCTACCAGAAGCTGTTTCTATGCAGGTTTTGCTGTGCAAAGAAATTTTGCAGAGGTACTCATGCGCTCCTTAGTTTATCTTCCTATGATAAATGCCCTATACTAACAATATTAATGTACCATATGGTAGTATTGGATTACATTTTATGCCAGCTTGATTTGTTGACTTGGATGGGCTGTTGGGCAAGGGGCTGGTGTGTATGTGTGGGTGTGTGGTGGTGGTGTGGGGGGGGGGGGGGGGGGTGAAGAGGCCTATTAGGAAGACTTGAGCACGTATCCTCCTAGTGAAAGTTAATAATGGGCTGTTCATATTAAGGATCCACTCAATCAGTCATGACCTCATCATTGTTTGCATCATGCAAAATATTTCCTATCAGAGTGTGGCTGTCTACACACCAAGGAATTCTCTACAAATGAATTTATATGATTTGTACAGTCAACTGTCAACTTGATGTCGACCCACTAGAATTGATATTTAAAAGCTACCAAGAAACTTCAGGCAAAAGAGCGCTTGCCATGAAACATAAAAGGCTAATTGGTAGGTAGACCTAGCTTGTTAGTCAAAATTTAAGTTTTTGCCACTGGAGATCAATCCCTTGAATATCCCTCAAATTTGGAGAAATCTAGTTGATAGGAAAAATGACAAGGTCTGATGTGGGGAACTGCATCCATCTTTGAAGCGTCCCAATATTATGCTGTAACATGGTTGGAAACTGTTGATTATGATTTACAACATTAAAAACGACATTGCTAAGGTACAATGTTGCATGTTTCTAACTAAAGCTGTAGGAAAATATTAACAATTTTTAGTATAAAACAGTAACATTTTTTATCGGAAGATGCAATGGGTTGATGCAAAATGTCCAAGTCTTCTGAAATTTGACCATGTGTTTTATATTTCAAGATGTGTCATAATGGTTAACAATGTAGATTCAATTTATATGGCTTGTCTGTGTTTGATTAGCGTAGGTTGGTTGATTCTATTATTTTTATGGCTGCTCAATCTATAAGAAAGAAATGCCTCAAAACATTTGATTTTTGGTTTGAAGCATTTTTAATATTGTTGATCATGATTGGTAGCATGGATTTTCTTTTTATATCCTGTTACATAGTTTGCTTTGTCAAGGTTAGAGCTCAAAACCTTCCAGTAGACTCTTGCTCAAAAACACATGTATGTATATGTATGTTCCTGTGTATATACGTATGCATGCATGTATGCAGGTGCATATGGACATACATACATATGCATATATGTGTAGAATAGTTAATCTAGAATCAAAATTGTAGGATTTGAATCCAATTATGTCACCATGAACAACAAGACCAGCCATCAAAATTATAAATCCACATAGTTCATCTTGATTTCTAATTTAGAACATTTAAAATGTCAAAAGACCAAAAAGTTTTATTTCACAACTCCAAGTCTTGATCTTGTGGATACAGATGGATAACAACAGTGAAGTTAAAGTATTAAAGTGCATGATGGACTAATCTTTGTTAGTGACAATTACTGGAAAACAGGCACTTGAAATGCATGTTTGAAAAAAGATTAAAGCAATATAATAAAAGTATAAAAAAGAAATTAATATAACATAAGAAAATTAAAAAAATAAAAATTAATAAATTTGTAACAATGTCTCAATAAGAAACCTTAACAATCACTGTCTGCCCAAATCTGCTGGACCAGGGTTTTTTTAATATTAAAATAATGATGGTTATTTCTCAAAAAAAAATAATATTTACTGTTATTTGTTGTACTATATGATGAAACCTAGTAGTAATGTAACACACTTTGAGGTGAATTACAAATAAAATATTATAGAAAACCTGAAAAATAATAAATAATCAGTTTGTAATGAGGTTTTTGTAACTTTATATTCTCACTATAATAGTTATAACCACCATCATCTGCCCACATCTGCTTTGTGCAGGATTATTTTTGTTAAAAAAATAATAATTATAACTTTGTGGAGAGAAAGTTCTCTTTGCTGTAGCATATGCCAAGAGCCAGTAGTTATATGATATTATCTAATGTTTCATTAGTAATTCCAGGCTTTGTTTCTTAAACTGTTCTGCTATTGTTATTATGGTTTGATTTTGATCTAAATGAAATCAGCCAGTGCTATAATTTAAAATGCCACGTGATCATACAGCTTGATAGAAAGTGGATACACACCTTCTTGTGTGAACCTAGATTGGATTGTTGATTCATGTGAGATGCCTGCTTGATCAGTCTTTTAGCACATATGTAAGAATTACAAGTAGAAAAATGTCTCAAGGCCTAACCCTGGTACTTAGAAAAAAAAGAGATAAAGCTTTATGTCTCAACTGGTGCTTCATTAGACAATTCCACCATGTACCGCACTGACCCCATGAATTGCACTGGTAACTTTGTTTCATACAGCATGGAGTACCCCATACAATTACTCTAGCTTCAAAATCTATCATTGCAGGAGTATGATAAAAAGGCCTTTTCTGATGTCACAACTGACTGTAAGTGTAGCATTGAATCTGAACTGAAAACTGGTAGATGCTAGTTAATGGAGTCATGGTAAAAGATTATGGGTCCTTTATGTTTGAGTTGGAAAAAGAATGGTTGTGATTCCTTTTTTAGGCTCGAGAAAGATTTATTCTCAGGTTTGAGAGAAAGGGCATTTTATAGAAGGTATTTCATAATTAAGTATTGGCCATTTTCAACCAAAACCTTGACAGGAATCAAGAGGGAATATTCTTCAATTTTAGACCAGTTATTACAATCTACTATAGATCTCACATATCTTGAAACACATATCTACCAAAAAATTGGGGTATTTGGTTTCTCTTTAATCATATATCAAATTATACCAGCATCTTGACATAAGAAACAATTTTTTGGTGATGGACAAGTAGTAACAAACCTTTGAAGTGCATAAATTTTGTTATATTTAGTGTTATTTATTTATTCAAATTTTAAAATGTTGTAAATGGTGTTTAATAATGTGACATTCTTCGTAATTGGTCTCATCTCATGTACTTTCCACTGATTTGATGTGGGCTTGTATCTTTGCTCCCTCTCTCTCTCTCTCTAATATGTATCAATAAGTAGATTAGTAATCTAGTTTGATGTGGGCATGTATCTTAGCTCTCTCTCTCTTTCTCTCTCTAAAATGTTTCAATAAGTAGATTAGTAATCTAGTTTGATTGTGTAGGTCATTGCAAAAGGTGAAGCTCAAGGAATGGTGAGCAAGTTTCTAGGCATCATGCTTGGTATAGCATTGGCCAACTACATCGGCTCTTCCACACCATTAGCTCTTGCTTCTTTCGGTGCAGTAACAGGATTTCACATGTATTGCAATTTGAAGTCATACCAATCAATTCAACTAAGGACTCTTAATCCATATCGTGCAAGTAATTATACTTTTCCTTTTGTCAACCCTAATACATGTATTTTTTACCATTGCAATTGCTAAAACTATTGTGCGACGTTCTATATCTATTTACTAGTAGCTGTTTTTTTCCTCTTATGCACTATGTAGACTTATTTCTTTGTCCTTCTAGCATAAAGGGAACTACTATATGTACTATTCTAAATGTCAAATTTCTTTCTTGGTCCATATAACTACAATACAACTATACTACAATAAAGTATAATTATTATGTGGTTGTGTAGCTTCGTTATTACCATAATATAACTCTGGTATAGCTAAATCTTATGTTGTTAGTATGTATTGATGTATGTATATCAAACACATGTGTAGGCATACGTGTGTATACTTACATATATGCAGAAGTTATGCTACAATTATCAGTCAATTAAAAAATAGTTCACTGATACTATAGTTACATTACAATTATGGACGCTATAAAGCTAAACAATATAATTATGTTTCGAAATCTCTTCAAAAATTCATTGCACCTACTTCACTAGTGTTTCCTTCTTTGATATTCTTTTTCACAATTTCCATTAATATTATCTTACGTCTTTCCCTCCTACATCTTCAACAAAGATAAAAGTACCTATCTTGATGGAGCCCCATTAGATGTTTGTTTATCTGTCTATACCATCTTAATTTTTTATTCTCTATTTCTTTAGCCTTAATTGGTGCAACTCCTATGTCTCTATTATCCTCATTTCTCAAAAATATGTCTTTGTATGTGCATGTGTAATCTTGGATTCCTATTTTTGGAACATTGACAAAAAGAAACTTATCAGCCTGTCGAAATGCATTCTACAATCAATTTATTGATGATTTCATTTTTTGATTACCATTTAGATTTATTGCAAGTGTTTTATTGTTGTTCTCCTTTTTAACCTTGAACAGGTTTGGTTTTTAGTGAATATCTGTTGAGTGGACAAGTTCCTGGTGTAAAAGAGGTTAATGATGAGGAACCACTCTTCCTAGGCTTATCAATTGTCAACAGAAGAACACATAGTGTAAGTGGACTTTATTATTATTTGTTCAAGGATAGCCTAAATTGCTTTGGGAAGATATACTGCAAAGCAAGAGTATGATGAATTATCATTGCATAATGGTCTTTTCTATTTCCCAACCCTGTTGCAGGAGACTTGGATATCTAAAAGATCCTATATTTGTAACCAATTCTTTTTTCTATCCGGAAAGATGAGCAATAGCTGTTAGCACATTGGCTGCTATTAATTTAGCAATTTGCATACATATTTGCCTATTTTTTAATCTGTTTATTCTAGGATGATGCATAATCATGCAACATCTATTTGGCTAAGTAATATTCAGTGCATGATTACCCATCAACTTAAAGAAAGTTCTACCTAAAGGACCAAGAATGCAAATCGGTTGGTTTAGAATGGGGGATTAGCATGATTTCTAACTGCATTAGCTAGGGAATTAGGTCTGAGACCCTGAAAAAAAAAGAAAAAAAAAAGCCTTTTTGGCTTCATACTAGCAGTACAGAGTCATCTCCACTGGTGCCAACTAGCAGAAGTCAACATGGTATGGAATGTTTTTTACCTAGTGCTGATTTGTCATGCAGCAGCAGAAGGTAGCACTTGAAACCACATCCAGTTCTAAATGCCGTGCCAAAAACTAGTCTGGCATAAACGGACACTTGGAAACTTGTCCAGGTCTAGATGCTAACTAGTAAGGATTTGATTCAAGTCAGATTCATTTTAGATTTTGAAACATGGTGTTTGGCATGTTAGACTTTGGTCAAATCCTTTATAGCCTGAAGTGAAAGTTGGCATAGAAGCAGATACGGGGAAGTGACTATCACCAAGAAAAAAGTGTAGGAAATTAAAGCACATAGGATTGTCTCATGTGAAAAAAGGGAAAGAAAGAAAGAATGAATGAATCTATTTATTTGTTGGTTATACTTTGAACAATAAAATGGAACCTAGGTTCAAAAATGATAAAGTGGATATCCAAGACAAACTTTATCAAGCAGATCTGTCAAAAAGTATGATAATATTTACTAGGTGCTTGATAGTAAAGTGTGCAAAAGCATCAAGAAGCAGGTCCAGATGCGAGATTCTGTAGTGGGTGTTGAACAATACTCTAGCTACTTGGGTATGATCCATTGTCTCAACCTAGAACTTGGTTCTATCAAGTCCTGAGTGTGACAACAATTATAGTGAATCAATGGCCTGCATTTAGTTTAATTGATGTGGAAGGACATGTTTCTCAATTTAAGCATCATGTAATCATAAAATAAATGGTCATCTGATCATCAAAGCAATGCTAAGTCTCATCCAAATTTAAATTTTGGAGCTCATAGTCTTGAAGTCAAAATAAGGTTCATATCATTCCATCATCTTATAATACAAAAATAGTTAATTGTAGAGACAAACATTATATCTTTTAGTATGGGTGCACTGTAGAAATCTCTCTCTTTACTAATACAACCACTTCCGTAGTTACAAACCTCAACTAAAGAAACAAAAAATGAATAAGTCTTTTTCGTGCAATAGCAGCTTCAGTATATACACACAGTGTTTTGGGCTTGCTACTATCCTAATGCCAGTTGGTTTCTCATTCTGAAATTTAACAATTGAAGGGATGAGCTACACTACTTAGCAAGTATTCAAACAGACTGAACAAATTATGATTAAGCATAGTAAAACCATAAGAGTAATATGGATTCATTTTTATGGAAAATCAAATATCTACCAATAACATTTATCAAAATAGATATACTTTTCAATATATCTATTTCAAAACACTGAAATACACCTGGGGACACTTGGGTATGTTGGAATATGCTTGAAACCACAGTATAATCAATTCAATATCGACGGTCACTAACTAACTATTGCACCTGTGAGTCAAGGTTTCATTGATCAATAGCTAAGAGTTCACTTTGACTAACTATTGTAATTGCTGGTCAAGGGTTCACTGATGTGCTAACTATTACACTTATTGGCTAGGGTTAACTAGAGACCAACTATCATACCTGGTAATTGAGTGTTTACTGATTTCCTAACCAGAGGGCTCATTTCAATTCATGAGACCTCCACTTTTGAACAACATAATGGTTGCAAATATTGTGGGTGATATGCTATGTAGTACAATCAAAAGCAATTTCATACAATGAACTACAATTTCTTCTAAGATAGCTTACATGATACTAGTAGGCTCACATTTCACAAAATTACTACAAACACTAACATAAAGTTTTCAATCTCAACTTCTTGTAGATGTATTAATAAGAAGAGTTGACAAAATCTTGAAACTCTATGATCACTTTGCTTTCACCTAAAGATGGATAGTATTTAGGTTCCATGTAATCATGCATTTACTGTAATTAATACAATGAAATCCTGATTCTAATAAGACAATCTTTTATAATGTCATAGGGAAAGATGTGAACAAACTATTTCAAAATCAATAAACCATGAAAACAATCACTTACATAATAATATGCTAACTATGGAAGGACACTTACTCTACAGATTTATGTTCCAAAGCCTCACATTACACTGTTCTCTCTTTGTTCTAGCTAGATATTATTGTCCACTTCTTTTTTCCCTTCACTAGATGCAAGAATGGTAGGGGTGCAGCAACCATCTATATATAGTGACCTTGTAGAGTGAGGTGTCCAACGACCATAAGATAGTAGTTGGCCTTCCAGCTAGGGATCAGCTGGATAGCTGATTGGTAAGCATGAAGTGGCTATTTTAATAGTCATGGGTATATACCAAGCATGAGGTGGCAATATGCATGTGATGGCTGAACATGAGGTGTACCAAGTATCAGAGGCAGCAAGTATGAGATGGTGAGTAAGCATGAGGTGGCAGCTGGTTAGAGAAAATATGTGTGTTGCCAAGCATGAGGTCGGTATAGCAAGCATGTGGCAGCAGCTTACTAGGGAAAGCACGACGTTAGAGAAAACATGAAGTGGCAGCACCCTGTTGAATATTTGCAGCCTAGTCCTTGAGCTTTTCTTAAATCATACTTAGGACTCTAGTAGTAATTGAAATTTGATCCTAATGTCTCCTATATGTTTCTAGAATAACCCAACAGAATTAACTTCACTTCAAAATGAATCATATGCACACACAATGCTACAAACTATAATGTGTAGCTTACTTACACTATTAGTTATATATAAGATGCTACAAAGTTGGGGTGTTATGCTTAGCCTATTATGTGTTAATCTGGCTTGGATTTAATATTGTAGTTCCTTTCTGAAATGTGGTGCAAGCAGTACCACCTAATTTGGTAATCAGGTCTGTAGGTAATCCACTAACACAATCCAATTGATATCCTGCAAAGGACTTATAACCAAGAGAGAATGGAGGATCTTATGAAGAGCCATGTTTTTTTCTTTAGTTAACCTTGAAGATTTGTTGCTTGCAAAATTAGCATAAAAATCTACTGGCATTCTCCCATCTATTTTGTATCAGCATTATGGCTCTGACTTGATCAATAGCTCTTATCCAAGGTCAAATCTTTGTAAATCAACAGCATCTTTCAAGCCTCTAATTATTCTATATATACTGATACATATGTACACACACATATGTTAGTATGTACATACATGCAGATGTCTCTGTTTCTGGGCGTGTACATGTGTATGTGCTCTATACATCTAATCTGCACAGACCTCTTAATTTTAACATCTAGTTCCTGTTTGCTTGGTTTCATGCAGGAACAGTCTCAGGTACTGTCTGCGGATGCCAAAGTTGCAGCAGCTGAGATTTGTCGCCGGCTGCAGCTGGGGTCTAAACTCAGTGAAGTCATCAACCGCAAAGAGGATGCATTTGCACTTTTTGATCTGTTCAAAAATGAAGGTTACCTGCTTACGGTGAATGGTGGAAGATTCTCTGTAAGTGCAATGTGCGAAGGGGTTATTTATTTGCATGTTTGCTGTTTTCCAATCCAATCAGCTGAGATTAATTAAGCTGGCCTTTTGTCTTTGCAGGTGGTGCTTAAAGAAGGATCTTCTCTGGGAGATATGCTCAAGTCTCTGTTCCATGTCAGCTATCTATACTGGCTGGAGAGAAATGTAGGCATTGAACTGGGTAGCGTTGCTGATGAGTGCAAACCTGGGGGGAGGCTGCAAATATCTTTAGACTATGTGCAGAGGGAATTTAGCCATGTCAAACATGATGGGCTACAAAGTGGCTGGGTGACTGATGGGCTGATAGCACGGCCATTACCTCACAGGATACATCTAGGCTATGCTGTATGTGAGTAGACAGCTTTATGTCTTGTGGAGTCTGCTATGCCAGGGGAAAAACCATCTGTTCGAGATGCCTGCTTAAAAGTGTGCATGCATGGGATTTGGGGAACGAGAGCAACATAAACAGTTTTGTACTCCCTCCCACGGAGGAAGTGCTGATACAAGAGTTCCAGTTTGAACTGCAGGATATTGAAGCGAAGGTCCTTGACATCTCCTGGATCAATAACTCATGAGCCGCCAATTACTCTTTAACAGCACAGTTACTGGATAGAATGCGTAATAGTTCAGATTGGTAGCAAGCATCTATTCTCTGTTTTTTACTAGGGATTCTTTGGTTAGTTTGAGGTTTTTAAGGCTTTCAAAGGAGTACCAAGAGCGTTGGAAAATGATAGCCTTGCAACTTCCCTGCAAAATATTGATTTGATTGTGAATGCCTGCTGTGGTCTTTCAATATGTTTTTCTTTTGCTCCTTTTCTTTCTTCTTCTGCTTCATTGCTTTCTTTTGTTATTCCTGGAAAAGGGGGAGGGCGGAGTTAGCTGGTGTGCCTCCGATTGTCAGTGGATGCCGTACATCAAAGTTAGTATTTTACAGATTAACCGTGAAGCCCATAGAAAGTGGCTACCAAGCCTGAACCAAGTCTTCACATTCGCAGCAGAGCAAAGCTGGATTTCGGAGATTTTGAAGATTTTGAGAGCTGAGGTCAGTGTCCGCTTTCGTCCCTCCCCAACAGAAAAAGATAGGTCTAGTGGAAGTGAGATCTACTTTTTTGTGAGTCTGCCCACGGTCCTTGTGGAGGACAGGATTAAAAGAAACACGTTTCAGGTAAGAGAGCCAATCTTTTGTTAGTGTGCTTGTTCATATATAAAATGAGAGCTCACCAGATTGTCGTGGCTGTAAGTTGTGCAAACACTGTTCTTATTGTAAGGAAATGTTGATGGCTAATGGCTGTAAAACGTCATGAAAATTCCAGACTTCCCAGGTTGGCGTGCTCCAATGTGTGTAGTATAATGGGTGCATAGGTAACAGTTTGTTGCATAGAACTACTTATTTTCAGAATAGCAACCCATTGAGCTTGCCGAATCATAAGGATAGGTATCATCTCATCTATCTGCATAGAAAGGATCTGAAGGCTAGTAGTAGATTTTGAAAAAGATTCATGTTCTGTATTGACTGACCATGAACCACCCATTTGAAGAACACACAATTTTGGTATCGCGAACAAAGAATTCAAGAATGTGGAAACATGTGGTATCAGGAGATTCAGGACTCTAAAAGTCAGGTCACTTGAGGCAATTTGGCGACACACAATCTGAAAATGTTATGAGTCACATTGGCATCTTGCATTCATTTAGGTAGAGATGCTATAATGTAGCATGCTTGATACATGCCTCTCATGCCCCCCGCAGATGAAGTATAGACGAGAAAAAATAGAGCAGAGTTTTAATGAAAAAGATGGAGAAGAAAAAAAAAGTAAAAAAAGAAAAAGCAAAATGGCTTTTGATAAAAAAAAAATATATATATATATATATATATATATATGGAAAAAATGATGCAACCAAGGTAATGCAAATAACAACATAAAAACTAGTGAAGAAAATATTGAACTCCAGCCTTACAGCCCAAAACATAGCTCTTATTCTTTGAGGCAATGCAGCAACCGAGGTGAATTCAAAAGGAATACCGAGACATGCTAACCCATCAGCGGGCTGATTTGCCTGTCTGAAAGCATGAGTAGCCATGAAGAAATTTAGTAATGACAAAGATTGCTTAATATCAGCAAGCGAAGGATTAAAATGCGTAGAGTCGGAGTGCACTGATGTGTTTATATGAAGTACCAAAATCCACTTGATAACAACCGTTGAGTCACCTCTAACCAAACTAATCTGAATCCATCAGCATGTATAACATTACCTTCATGATCCCAAATTACAAAGCCCAAACTAGCAGAATCATCATTCCAAGAGGCGTCTCATTTTCACCAATCCATTTAGAGGAGGGGATACCTAAGAAACCAAGACTGCGGGTTGATGGTTGTTTCCATTGAATTCGATGAGGTGATATGTCCTGATAGATATGACTTGTTTACTCAAAAACACATACTCATTCCATGCACTCCAAATTGCCCAAGCTGTGTAACAGAGAAGAGACTTGGCAAAGGCACTGACCAACTGATCTCAACAAAGATTCATGATTGATTGTATCGAAGTAAATTTTGGTAGTTTGGTTGATATCTTCCGGAGTAGTTTGGCAAGAACATCCTGATTCTCTAGCAATCAACTTGAGTGAAGAAGGCAAGCGACCCACCCTTCTTTCCACCAAAATTATTTTACTCTAGGGGCTACTATTAACTTCCACACCCTACTGAGATCAATTCGCTCCTCCACAACCCAATGCGGCTGAATATATTTTAGTATATATCTTTAGTTCTCAACTTAATATCCCTAGCCTTGTGCCAAACAAGCCGATTCGGACATTAATGTGGAGGCAAAGGTTGATCAAAAACCCACTAAATTTGTATTCCAATTACCATCAAAAGTAATCAAATTAGAAATTATTTGGTCATCACCGTAGAAACTTAATATTCGTAGATTCGTATTTTTTTCTCAGCATATCTTATCTTTTTCTTTATTTTTTTATTGCTTGGCCATAGATCTTTTAAAAAACTAATGCTGCATTTGTTACCCAGCTATCAACAAAATCCAGGGTTCATCCATTTTTCTATGGCATAAATTGATCTCTACAACATCGACGTGCCCCTTTGTATCTAATAAGACTCGTAGCCATTAAAATTATATTTTTTATAAATCAATTTAGCCCATATAAAATCAATCCCCCCCCCCCCCCTCCTCTTTTTTCTCTCTTACTTTTTTCTAATAAGACTCCTAGTCCCTTGGGCTAGCTAAGACTGGGGCTCTCATTCCGCTCTTGTAGCGTCCAGAACTATGCTCATCTTCTGGGAGCCTCCACCTTCTAGTTTTTTCAAGGTGAACTTCGACGACAGCGTCAGTGAGGAAAAATGGAGTGGTGTTGGATTTGTTACCAGAGATCATGAGGCCAAATTTATGGTGGCTGGGGACCGATGGATCTTCGATCAGACTATGGTCGGTGCCAAGGTCAGAGCTCTATGGGAGGGCATCTCCTATGTGAGGCAAGTGTTGGGTGCAGATCGTATTGTCCTAGAGAAGAACTCAGCTACGATGATCGAGTGGATCCAAGATTCAAGTCATGCGGCTGGCGGGATGCGGTTGATACACGACATTCGTAGTCTTTTGGAGGAGTGCGCCTCCAATCGTGCTATCCATATTTTCCGAAAGGCAAACAGTGCGACGGACTGGGTGGCATCCTTTGCGGCTCATCACTATTTTGTTTGAGATAATCACATCTCGGTCCTGTCTCTTATGTATTTTTTTCTTCCTTCTAACTTTATGGGCTACACCCACACCCGTTGTGCGTGAGTCGTTGATGTACCAAAAAAATGAATGTTTAAACATAATGTAAATGAAAATAGATAAGAAGAAATGTAGTTGTTGAGATAAAAAGGGAGTTTAGTTTAATTGAGAGATTATTCAATGCGTTGGAAAAAATATTTTGAGTGAAAGAGAAAGGAGGTTTGAATGATTCAGAATTTTGGGTTGAGCCGAATCGGGTTTGGGCTGGGTGAAGCCCTTTTTTTGTTGACCAAATTTATCCCAGATAATATGCGGTCAGGTTTTTGCCTAGGTTGATTGACAAAAAAAAAGCAAAAACCAAACTTAACTCGGAATTTAGATTTAGGTCCCAAGCTTTAACCCGACAAATCCACGAGCCTTGGAGGACTAATTAGATTGGGTCACTGGTGGACTCGACTCATTTGTAGCCCTTCATATAATTTAACAAATAATTTATATAAAGTGTGAATATGAATTTAAAAACATAAACTAAAATATTTTATTTTAGGATCAAATTAGGTTGAGCCGGGTTAGGTTTGTGCGTGGCTAGGTCAATTTAGTTTAGGTTAAAGGTAACCTCGACCCAACCCAACTTAAGGCATGGTCAAGCTTTCTGAGTCTAAAGCTAATCCAAAGTTATAAAACATCGAGCCCAACTCAATTTGGACGTTTGATTTGTAACTTGAGCTGCAATTGGTACCGTATCAATTTTTTTTTCTTCTGCAATACCCATTTTTTTCATTTATTTTTGTAATTAAAATTACAAATTGTAATTGAGTCGTGGGCAACCAAATAACTGTTTAACTATTTTAGCAGCTTGTAAATCCAATTACGATAATTGAAATTATAAACCCCCAAACGCAAGCAAATGCGTTCTCGTACAAGCGAAAGCTTGCATCTGGGGACTTCCAAGGACCGGACCCGAGACGCCCTTTTTTTAAGGTAAAGAACCAGGTTGCGGTCATCTTGTTGACGAGGAGGAAGCGGAGGGCCTCCCCCTCTCCCTCCCTCCCTGCTTATCCCATCCGCTTCAAATCCATTTCTTGCTCAGCGACCGCACTATTCTTGGTCTCCAATTCGGGCCTTTCTTCATCCCAGCCATGAAAAAGAGAGTAAGATTGTTGCTTGTTCTTTTTCAGTTTTTATTTTTTTAATTTCAAGATCTTCTCTTGTTCTAGAAGTACTACCTCTATAAATAATCTTAACCGCCGTGAAACTAGTTTCCTGTTAATTTGGCTGTAGTACTTTCAAACAAAGATTTGGGGGCTCCGATCAATTGGTGATCTCCCCTCATACGAATCTCCCTCTCTCTCTCTCTCTCTCTCACTGAATCTCCACTTTGTTTTTTTCGGGCGGCGCAGAGCGGCATCGCCGGACACGCATTCCATGAGCTTCTGCAGCAGCTGGGCGATGACCCCAACCCTCTCGAATTCCAGCTCCCGAACTGGTTAAAGAAGCAGAAATCCATGCCCTACACCTTCATAAGGCGCAGCATCCTTCCCTACATATAAATATTTGCTTCTTTTTTTTTTTGCCTTGCCCTGGTTCTTTGTTCCTTCTTACCCTAAAAAAACTGCTGTTGTTCGTTTTGTTGGTTTCAGATTCCGAATCCCATTATTTTCTGTACTTCCATGTGCCTGCAGGGCATGTGTGCTTAGCTGATTCATCCAGCTTCTGCGCCACACACTGACATGCACCACACGCACAAACTTGCATCTGCAAAACCATGACAATAACAATCGAGCATTGCCCCAGCTATTTGGGGCTGGCTTCATGGTTCCAGTTCGCCAAACTTGAATTTTGACCCATTTTGTAGTTTGAAAAGTACTTTTACGACTTGTTTGTCAGCCTAGCATCAATTATCTACTTTCTTGATGTGGGCGCCTTTGTGGTGTTGCACACTTACAGTAGTCATTATTTCTTGGTGAACTGGAATATGTATTTGTTGCTTCTCTTGACTCTGCAAAGATGTGTATCTCACCAAAAAGATAAAAAGGAGGGCTGAGGATGATGGCATCTTCTGCTCCTGCAGTCCTTCTTCCGGAGCATCGGCTGTCTGCGACAAAGATTGCCTATGTGGGTACGTGGCTTCTTGGTAGATCGTAAATTAACATAGATGCAATGCAAGTGCCTTATTTGAAGTTGCATGGTTGAACGCTTGTTTTCCATTGCTTGATCATGGGTGCTGCCTTTCTTGGTCATGCCGAGATTTCTTTTAAGGATTGGTGATTATTGGTATTTCTGGAGCATCATATGATGAAGAATCTTGTATTTTTGGGTGCTCAAGGGACTGTGTCTATGTCTTGGAGCCTCAATATCCAACCTACATTCATTGCTTTTTCTTGACTTTTTGAAATTGAGGCTTTCTTTTTGCAGAATGCTTTTGTCTTGCTGCTCCCAAAGCTGTAACTGTGGAGACTTGTGTGTTAACAAACCATTTCAATATCGACCTGTAAAGAAAATGAAATTAATTAAGGTATGAACTTGAGCAAATAACATTCCTCTCAACCTTTTATCTTCATTTTTTTTCCTTTTCAAATCCTGCTTATGCTCGTGGTGGAAGCCGGGTGAACTTTTTTGTATCCTTTCCTCGTTTATTATCAGTGAAAATTTGCTCTTAAAAGTGTCGTCTTGTTACTCAAACGAGTAATCATCCTTTTTCCTGATATATAAAACTTCATGATTGTTATTGTTGTTATCATGACTTAATAAATCATTGCTAGCATGAGTACTGTCAGCACATTATCAGAATGTTGCAATAAATCACATGGTGATATATAACAAGCATGTAGTTAAAAAATATGAATCTTATTTTTATTTTTAGTTGTTGTACCAGACCTTGTTAGGTAAACCTAATGATAATTTGGCCTTTATTTTTTGATAGATTTGTGCAAAAACTGGCATTTCTTTGTTGAGTTCCGGTGCATGCGACTTGCCTGTTCAGTTGTCTTTGAAGAAGAATCAGATGGGGTTTCCCATCTATCTCAAAAAATGACTTTTCTGAGAAGAACCGGATGGGATTTCCCATCTATCTCAAAAAAGCTTGCCTGTTCTATTCCCATATTGATATGTATATTTCTTTTCTTCCTTCTAAGGCCAAGTTTTATATCTGTACCCGTTATTTTTCTCTCAATGCAAGCTATATCTTGTAGATAGGAATGTGGATGAAGCATAGTAGCAGATGGACATATAAGAGGAGAAGTTTTGTGATTGAATCAGTAGGTGAAGGTGATTATTTTTCAGCATTAGTACATGATACTTTTGAACCTTGATATGATCAAACTTGTTTTAAAAAAGAATGATGGTGGTTACTGGTTAGAGAGTGTAAGAACGTGAAGTAGGTTACACGAATGTCCAATGTGCTGCCCTATTTTTTGTTTTAATTTTCATTTTATTTTAGCCTGTACGTAATTTTGGTATTATTGAACTGGTGCACTGTTTCTGTATATGCTCCACATAGTTTGGAAAGCTCTACTTAGAGGGCGTGAGAGCGTGAGTCCTATAAAACTGTAAATGTTTTGGTTAGTTCTCTTACAAGTATTGCATGAATTCCACATGCTTCTCAAGTTTCACTCTCTATGCCAAGTCTTCTGCAATGGAAAGCATGTGGTAGTAGAAGAAATGTAGTATGTTTGGAAAATTATTCTTGATGGCAAGCTGGATGGTAAGCAGTTCATATAATTTAATTTTTTTGAGAATTTAGTGCCAGTGATAAACTCTTATTCCTATTGTAAGGCCACATGCTTGTTGTTGCAGTCGTAAATGCTGCTATGCGCTTTCTTGGTTGCTTGTTTTTGACAGAATACCCAACTGAAAGAAATCTCCTCTTTCTTAATATGAGAAAATAATATTTTTATCGTTTGATAGGAAGATATAAAAAATGGCTTGCAATCATTTTCTTAATCTTAGTATAGCATTAACAGATTGCAAGCGTACTTTTTGTTTATGTTAATACAATCCATTTTTTATAGACAGAGAAATGTGGAGCGGGGCTAGTTACAGATGAAGATATAAGACAAGGAGATTTTGTGATTGAATACGTGGGTGAAGGTGACTATTTTAAACCAGTATTTTTCCTGAAATTGTTTAGCATGCAAATCATGTAATACCTTACATATGATTTTAAATTATATATTGTACTCTCTTTTTTCTTAAAAAAATCAGTTATTGATGACAAAACCTGTGAGGAACGGCTGTGGAAAATGAAACACTGTGGCGAGACCAATTTTTATCTATGCGAGATTAATCGAGACATGGTTATTGATGCCACATACAAAGGAAACAAGTCTAGATTTATAAATCATAGCTGTCAGCCCAATACCGAGATGCAGAAATGGTTATCCCCTATCCTCTTTAGCACATGTACTCATTCTTAGTGATAATTATGTCTTATATGATCTATTTTACAGGACAATTGACGGTGAAACTCGAATTGGTATATTTGCCACGCGTGACATAAGTAAGGGAGAGGAACTGACTTATGATTATCAGTATGTGCACCTTGCCAGGGTTTCTTGAAGAATTTTTTTTGTTTACTACATGCTTGTTCATCCCTCTCATGTTTCCCAATAATCTAATTTGTCCAACATGATCTGCAGATTTGTGCAATTTGGAGCAGATCAAGATTGCTATTGTGGTGCTATAGGTTGTAGGCAGAAACTGGGCAGCAAGCCTAGCAAGCTTAAGTTATCTTCTTCAGATACTGCTTTACAATTAGTTCTTTGTGAGATGGCAGCCTCATCTCCCACTGTGAAGGCTCTTCTTTATGGAAAAGATGTAAGTTATAATGTGTTCATTCTAAGAGATGCATGAGGATCAGTGTATCGCTTTTTCCTTGCTTGTTGCATTTGGCCTTATCTAATAGTGAATTTTGTGTGAACTTAGTTGACTTGAGACCCTTTGATATGATATTACATAACTAAGGACGGTTTCTGAGAATGATTTAAACTCAAATTAAAATAATTATCAAAACATAGACCATAACCTTGACCACCACAATGACTAGACCTTATTGCCTTACCTGATTTATATTGGTTGGATGGGTCAACATATGGGTCATCAAAGCTCAAGAATGGGCAACTTGCTCTCAACCTAATGCTGTATACTCAAGCGAGAAGCCACCCATGAAACCTGGAATGCCAATCACCTGGAATGATGGCTATATTATTGCTTGTGCAATTGAAGCTTTTGCAACAGGACATCACTTGAAGTTGGAGCATGGTAGAAATGTTGCTATAATGTTCCTCATACTAAGAGATGCATGAGGATCATTGTATCAGTTTTCGTTGCTTTTAGGTTGCCTTTAGCCTTAACTAAAGTGAATTTTGTACGAACTCGGATGAGACCCTTTAATGTGATATTACACAATTAAGTATGCCTTCTGTAAATAATTGAAAATTGAATCACATAATTACCAGAGTTTAGGCTATCGTCGACCATCACAATGTCTAGGCCGTACTCTCTTATCTGATCTATGTTGGTTGGATTGAGGATCCAACATAGAAGTCATCAAAGCTTAAAAATCGACAAATTGCTTTAAACCTAAGGTTGATCTGCAATGCAGTGTGTACTCAAGAGAGAAGCTAGGAAGATTACTATATTATTGCTTGTGCATCCAAGCTTTTGCAGCAGGGCATCAAGCCATCAATGCATAGTAGAAATTTTGTAGCTTAGGAAACAACAAACCTCTCTCTATCCCCGGGCAAATCTCCGTTCTAACCAATGAACAAAAGCATGCATACAATGCTCATGCTGGTTGCTGTTTAGCACTTGCGAAGCTATGTCAGTCATATGTCCAACCACATGCAAGGGCTTGTGAAAATTAAAATGGGTTCATGCTAGTGTATCAATCTGGGTTGGCATGCCCCAGCACTGGCCAATATGGACTGCTATGGGGCTATGCAATGATATGAGTATGCATACTCCTGTCCTGTAGTTTGTCGCCCGAAGTGTACTTTCAGTCTTGAAGATAATTTGATTTTAGTAGTTTCCTCTTAAATCTGATGAAAAACTTTACTAATTTTTGAACTGTTCTTTTGGTAGGGTTTACCAAATGGAAGATCTGATATAGGTAAGATACGCACCATTCAAGATTATAACCACCATGCTATTTAGATGAATGTGGTTTCTTATCTAAAGGCTCATGGTTTTGAGATTGAAAAGGTTGTGTCAATGATTGTTGATTTTCCCATGATTTATTATTTATAGAAAATCACTGTTTTTGTCAAGCAGGAAGTTCATATCTTTCTGTTCCTTACAAAAAAAAGAGCAGCTTCCAAAATTGTATCGGGGAACTTGTGCGAATATGGTCCCCTCTGTATAAAAGGTAGTGGAGAATCTCTTTCTTTACTCTCTTCATATATTTCAGACATTACTACTTGCTGTTTTAGAAGGTGGAAATTTTAGCTACATTTTACCTAGTCATATTCATTACATATTATTGTTCAGAGAAATATCATCATAAATAATTCTGAGCATCATTTATGGATGAATTTACTTAAATTATAGAACAAGTCTGTGTTTAGCGTTTGTTTGTTTAAGCAACTTCAAATTGCATCAAGTGCACAGATGATAGTTAACACACTTTGATTGATACTGCCTTTCACTTGAAGCGTGACATCAAAATTTTTCAGCACAGTATTATATATTCTTTCTTGTTGCAAACATGAAAATCAATCTATGGATGTTAGGTGCTGAAGGTCACTTCCTGGAACTTGTTTGCTATATGCTTAGTAGGTAAAAAAGAGTCATTAATTAGTTTACTTGTGTTTTCAATGCATAGCTGAATTGGAGCTACATGCCTTTTCTGCATGAATGGTACTTGTACGCATGAGCATGCAGGTGTCTGCGCAGGAATTATCATTAGATATCAACTCTTTTCCCAGCTAATGGATGTTGAGCACCTTCATAAAATTGACAATTAATACTCTAATGTTCAACTATGTGTATAACATGCCATGACATTGACATTTTTCGCCATGCTGAAGTAACTCGAATAAGTTGGTTCACAATCATGTCAAGTTGTCAATTAGTGGGTTGACATTTCACACATGAACTTAGGGCACTTTCTAACGCCTTGACTATTACAGTTATTGTATAGTATCTACTTGAGTTGCACCCATGTCATAAGTCAAGCATGCTGTTTTTTTTCTAAAAAAAGGAAAATCACGCTTACATGCTTACATTTTATTTTTTTAAAAATGACAATATTATTCAGTAATGAAGTGCTTTGCATTTCTTCCCTCTTTAACAATGTGGCTTTCCATTTCATCCTCTCTAACAATCTTGGGTTAGCTTTTGAGTCTCTTACTGTTTGTTTGCATCGAGGCCTACATACTTTGTCAATGGAACTATTCCTGCATCTTACCCTATGACAATCCAGTTTCGTAGTTGTTCCCCTCCTTTTCATCTAGTGTTTTTTAGATCTTTCACCCCTTTTTTTCGAACTTTCAGCAGAAATCTAAGGCCTTTTTTGCCAAGTCCTCTTCTACAGTGTTAAACATGCCATTTAATGTGGTTTTGCATTACTTTTTTTTCTTTTATTGATGCTACGCCTAATGCTTCCGATTATGTGCCATTCTCAAGTCTATCCTCCATTGTTCTATCATCTTTGAAACATTGATTTAATTTATACAGGACTGTACCCATTAGATTTATTAGCCTAACTATTATCTCTTCAAGAATGGCCAACGTGTCATGAGTACTCACTCTCATCCTCATTTTTCCAACCTTGATGTCTTCATTTATTTCTCCATTATGATGTAATAGGTCGGATGCATACTAATTCTTGGTCCTCTTTTCCATTATTGTTCATTTTTTCTTTATTTTCATTTTTTGGTAATAAAATGCTGGTCTATGTACTCTATTCAGTTCTACAAAGTTCTGGATATGTCAACAATATCTGTCCTCTTTAATCCCAATGTAGCATTTGATCTTGTTTTGTCAATCCAGATTATATTATTGACAAAAAAATGCAGCATTATATTGCTATATGATTGACAGCCAGTTCATTATGACAAATTTAAAGAGACATGAGCTTAGGTTTCAAAATTTGGTGTCCACCCACTGTCAGCAACCTTTCTGCAATTGCCTCTCGGACTTGATATTGCTTCCTTATACCTTTCTTTGATATTCTAATCGTGCCGTACAATGCACCTGTTCATTATGGCCACCATTTTTAATATGCTTTGTTTTGTCATGCACTTTGCATGCTGATAAATATCATGTACAAGTTTCTTTCTTTTTCTCTAACTCTTTTCAACTACCAAAAAAGACCATAGCAATAAGCAGTGGTAGATCCAGGAATTTCTTCTTCTTCTTTTTTTTCTTTTTTTTCTTTTTTTTTTTTGGTTGGGGGGGGGGGTCATAAAAAGTTAAAGAAATAAGGGACTAGCTGAAGGTCCACCTTTGCATTGGTATTGCTAGAATTGCTTCTCAAACTCGTTATTTCTCCCTCACTCTTTTCCTTCATTTTCTCTTGTTTCCCTTTAGTATTTATTCCTTCTTAAATTTTCATCCTTTTACGTATGCTTTCTTTTGTCATTTATCCTAGTCACATAAAGAAACTTCGTGTGAATTTTGGCACTATTTTGAAGGCTTTGTTTGCTTGCAGAGGAAGTGAAGGGGGCAAATAATCACTGGGAGAAAAAAAAAGAAGAAAGACCCATGTGGATTTTATTTGATTTTAAGGAAAATGTTGTAGAGATAATTTTATTGTTTGGTTGGGCAGGGGGTGGTTTTGCTTGGGCTAGTTTATTTGGTATCTTATCCAAAAGAAACAAGCTTTCGGTTTTCTTTCCCGAAGTCTCTTCCTTTTGGTCAGGGAAAATTTTGCAGCAGGTAGAGAACACTAGGAAATTTAACTTTGTTTGACTGCAACTTTATGTTTAGTCCTTTACACAGTTAGCATTCTACTTTTAGTCCTGTTCCCACTTAGGCCTGCTTTTACACACTTGCACACGAACCAGAGGTCAAACATTAAATAGCTGTTGACATCAAGGACTGACCATAAAGTTTTTGGTTAACAAGGACTAAATGTAAAATGACAGTCAGTCCAGAAAGCAACCTAATTTCACAAAAATTTTCTATTAAAAATTTTCTTTTCGGATTTCCTGTTCGTTGCCAAACATTGGGATAGTTAGCTACAAATATCCACCTTTTCTGACAGGTGTGGTGGGATATATGTTTGTCATCCAGAATCATGGTGAGCACCACTTGCACATCTAAGGCCGTTGCCTTGCTTCTGTTGTCACCCAAATATTTATGGTATTTTCAATCACCATCCCTTTGGATTGCTTCTACTGTTAGACTGATTCATCAAGGAGGTATCAAATGCATCAGTGTCGAGTATATGGCTTTTGCTTGAGCCACAGCATTGTCTGGGTGTGGTCAAAATTGATGAGTAATGTCAAAGGCTTGCCCAATGATCCCTTTTGACAGAGACTTAGTCTGGGTGATGATCATTTGATAGTTGGTATACCTCCGACACCAGGCCTTCATGGATATCACCTAAACATTATACATCTATGGTATTGGTCATGGTATCAATAGAGCTTTAACAAATCTTGTACTCATTGTTCAGTATCTATACATGGTTATGTTCTATCGCTTATTGAGCAGTACGTTAATGTGCTTATGCTTGCTCGCTGCTAAAGATGTGATCATCTTTGCTCAATATATGAAGCTCAAGCATCAAATGTTGCAGGTACTATGGGGGAGTTATACTTGAATTCAACTGTTGCTCCAAAAAACACACGGTAAAAGTCACTTTTCTGTATTGGAACATAAATTCATATATAACTATCAAGACATATCTGAAATATTTTGAAGTACTAGGATAGACTGACTTATCTTTTTCTCTTCGGCAGATCATTACAGAGGATGAGCAGATTGAAGTTCTTGACATGTCAAAGGAGGATTGGGATCTTTTATGATCTTTCAACGTTATCTTGATAGTATTTTGTCGAAGTGGTTTATATGGGAACCTTGTCAAGTGCAAAACAGAAGTCATCAATTTGGCCTTAATATGCTATGTATGAATGATGTAGAAGTCCTTTTCACATCATTAGCTGTGATACCTGGATCTTCAGAAATCCTCGGAATACCCTGTCAAAAGAGCAGCTTTTAGGAAGTGTTTGGATCACGATCAGTGTTGTTGTAAGCATAACAGTCCTGTGCGTTTTAGCATGAGACAGCAATTACCCCGATGCCAAACTCTTTGAAGTTTCTGTGTTCTCTGGTAATGCAGTTTTTAATTCAGCAATACAGCTTCATTTGTAAAGCTGAACAATTTGAAAAATTATCCCTAAGCATTTTGTACAGCAGTCAAAATGTCAGAGCTTTAGATTTGAATTGAAACAGTCAAAATGACATTCATCTGAAAGCAGCGCTGCACCCCCATAACAGGTTGTTGTGTTATAGATGTGCTGTAGATGTAATATGGTTTTGGTTATTCTATTGCTACACTATAGCTTTAAATAAGTATAATTACAATATTTATATTACAGCTATAATATATTTGTTTTCATGAACGGCGAGAGGGTTGCCACCCATTCATTAAAATAGAGTTTGTATGGTAGAAAAAAAAGGGTATACAGAAAAGCAGGAAGAGACCGGGGAAGCAGACTGCAGATTTAGCTGACGGGCGGGACAGCATATATTCCCCAAGAGTGGAACTCCACAGGGCTTTGGTGATGCAGAGAATCGGCCGCTCCATGAAGTGGGAGTAGATGGAGCCCAGCGCTACTTCCCCTACCAGCCTTTGTTGAGGAAAATTTGGTCAGGGCTCGTTTGGTTCGCGAGAAAAAAAAAAAAAAAAAAGGGAAAGTGTGGTCAACAGAAAAGTAATGAGATGCCTTTTATTTAGTTGGAGTTTTCAAAGGAGAGAGACGGAAAAGTGATATTTCTATGGAAATATGATTTTCACATTTCATGAGAAAGTTTTTCACATGAGAAACATGAAAAAGTTACTTTTCCATGAGACGGAAATCACTCTATTTTTATTTTTTTTTTCAAAAAGATCCTTCAGCATTAAAAAGCATTAAAGAGGTATTAAGACCTAATTTTTATTAAGGACATAATATGAATTATACATAACTTTCTCAGGAAAGTGGATGGTCAACCAAACATAAGCACTTTGGAAATTTGTCACTTTTCCATTATCAACCAAACATGCCAAAAGTAATTTCCTAGGCATCTTCTTCCTAGAAATCTGTTTCTCAAAAATTATATTTCTAGGAGGAAAAATGCTTCCCGCAAACCAAATGAGCCCTAAGATATTCCAAAGTGTTATACTTACCAGTTTGTCCTGTTGTGCGCTTAATCAAGATCCAACTCTTCCATCTCCAGTGTTCGTAAAGCAAGCTAGCTCCTTGCCTCTCAAAGCAGTCTCCAGGGACTGCGATTTTTTCTTAGCAAAGGGATCAGAAACAGATGATGGCCGGCAAGTATGGGGAGAAGATATCGGTCAACCCGAAGACCGTGGCCTCGGCCTCAGCTGGCAGCCAAGATGCACATTGGGTGATTGGCTTCTTTTGATGATGATGATGATGAACACGCTTAACTCCGATTTTAGAACTGTCTCAAAAGCTAGAGATTCAGAATGGACTGAAACGAGATCTTTCCGTAGCTCGATTTAAACCTGGGCTAACTTAAAGGTGCGACATGAAGACATTGATAGCAATATGGGGGAAGTTCCTATCAAGCAACAACGATTCTGCTTGACCTACAAAAGCATGCATATGTTGTCCAACTCTGTCCCTAATGGTTGGATACACTAAGCAAGCCCCCAAAGCTAATGGTCTCCAACTCTGTCCTAGGCCTCCTTCTAGTCCGACTTCCCTAATGTTATGTGGTAGCATGTCAGGCTCAGCTAAAGCCGCTCACACACAGCATAATGACTTCTCCTGACAAGCGAGAACAAGTCCTATCCGAATTGTCAGCCGATCATGCATGATTTTTCGATAGGGGCGTAAATACGCAAGAGATTAGGAAATCATTCTTGAATCAAAGGGTTTATCTTTGTCTATTTTGATTTGAGTCGAATTCATAACCTTAAACCCCCTTCATTGATGACAATGATGATGAGTTGCACTCTTAACCCTCCCATTGACATGAATGGATTAGATGCTGATTGCCAAAAAAAAATGACTGACTTAAAAAAAAAAAATCAACAAGAAAAATGATAAGAGATGGATGATTGCATCAGAGGGTTAACGTAAAATTTTCCAATTTCTTTTTTGTTCTTTTTGTTCCAAGAAGGGGTTGGACTGTAGATGACAATAATTCCCATCTTTGATAAATTTTTGGTACAATATGGCAATAACTTCCTTGACCAATGAAATGTTAATTTGTCTGTGCACTGCCAAAACAAGACTTAGAAGGAAGAAATAAATGAACATTTTAATCCCATCATCCACATGGAGTGTTACGGGACAGGTGTAATGCAGACATTAGCATTAAGGAGATAACTATTGGATCAATCGTTTCATCTCATAAACCACTAAAATGTTACTTTCTAAGTGCAATGCATATCAATGGTTCAGAAGAAACTATTTCACTGAATTTTGTTAGTTTATGCACAGCATATGCATGCCGCTATGCTGCAAGAATTAGATTATACTGCAATGAAGTAGGCCTGAGAGACATTTAAGCAGCACTTTGGCTAGTGCAGCTGTACATTTAGAAGTTTCAAAGGCAAGACCAAAAGAGCATGTAACATTTGTGGAAAGCTGGAAATGCTCCAAGATCCTGATTGACAAGGAAATCATCAACAGCTCAAAGTTCTGCAAACTCTAGCATCGAAGCTAATACACCTGCTCAATTGAAAATGTTGACTCCTATCCAAAAAAATAAAAAAGAAATGTTGACATGAGGACTACTCTAAATTACAGCTAATTACTTCATTACATCCAAACCCCAAGCTTACCACTATTTGTCCAGAGTACTTCATATGCAACATGTTTAAAAAAAAAAAAAACAAAGCATCCCAATGCAAGAGACTCCCGCCATTATGTCGTTTAAAAAACCTTGCTTTAGAATGCGAGGTCATGATAGAGTAACCTCCCTATTATGCCAAGGCTAGTTCTCTACTTCATATGTAACATGCGATATGTCAACTTGCATCACTGGTCAAATTAATGGAATGTCAAAAGAGAGACTTATTAATGATTAGATCAAACAAATCCTGATTAACCTGTTGAAACAGTGTGGTCACCAGCCAGTTGTTTGAACAACAATAAACAAGTAATTTAAACAAGATAAAGCAGAAGAAAGAAAAATTCCAAAATCTGAAATTCATTTCAGCAAAGATGATGTCACAAATACGATATAACCAGTTGGGAATACCCAAAATGTATTACCATATTATATCTTAAGATTTAAGATAACAAGGCAGCTAGAAGATATTGCAATACAAATGTCATCACCCCTCTACCACCCACCAAACTTGCATATTAAGGAGTGAAATGTAATCATAATGGCAGTTCCCCACTGTCTGCAATTACAACTTTGCTTTTGGGTGTTCCATTCTGCCGCCCTTCCGCTTCAACTTTGTACACCACATCCATTCCTGAAAGCACCTTACCGAAAACAACATGTTTGCCATCCAACCTGCACAGAAGGGAAACTTTAACACCCATTAGCCAGAAAAATTATTATAAAACAAATGGAGTACAACCAACAATTACCAGCTTGTTGTTACGGTTGTGATAAAAAATTGTGATCCATTAGTATCAGGGCCAGCATTTGCCATTGACATAAGTCCTACACCAATAAGCAAGCATCAAGGTTTATGTTCAACCATTCCTTGACAGAGCCCAAGGATACAATCAGTTACTAATTAAAGTAATGAAGTGGTTGATCAGATATGCTTACCTGGTCCTGTGTGCTTGAGTTTGAAGTTTTCATCAGCAAATTTTGTACCATAGATAGATTCCCCACCCCTTCCATCACCAAGTGTAAAGTCGCCTCCCTGGATCATAAAGCTGGGTATAATTCTGTGGAATGTGCTCCCCTTGTAGTGAAGAGGTTTCCCACTTTTACCACTACCTTTCTCGCCTACGAACAAAAGCACATCAAAAGTTTAGAGGATGAGTATCGTTATGAACCAAACCGGTCCAAACCAGGCCGGAACTGTTCGGAACCGGTGTGAACCGGCTAGTTCGCACCAGTTAGGACTAGTTCGGGTTCGGGCCAACTCAGTCTCTTCTTTTTTATGTGTTGAGTTAGGAAGGTATGAGAACCTTCCTAACTCTTCGGTTGAAGTGTTCTTCAGCCAACCCAGCCCCCCAAAGCCAAAAATGCGATGATTCAAGGAGGATCCAATATCAAGAAACATCAAATTATACTTAAAATCATTGAAAAAGTTGGAAAAAATTGATTTCCAATAAATCAAACCTCAAAAAACATCGAAAATTTTTTTTGGTGTGCCCGTTCCCAACCGGCATGCTACAGTGCCGGTCACCAACCATTACAGGTTCCGGTACCGATTTGACGATCCTTGATTTGGAGGCATATTGCTTTGTCATCAAGCGGTCGCAAAATTGATACTTTATAATAACTAAAAAAAATGGATATTCTACTTCAAAGTTTGGAGTATTAACCAGTTGAAATGTGCTATAATGTCTCAGTTAGTGCAGATAATAACAGTTTAGATTAATTTGGAGGCCCTGCATTTAGCCGCCTGATAAAATCTCTGGATGATGCCTTCGTGCCAAAATGCACAGTTGAATAAAAGAATATGGCAAACAATTTGTATTATCAGAGATTTGCTGATTTATCCAAGGTTTAGCCAAGTCGATAAATGACGTGCCGATATGGACTGCTATAGAATGTGTCAGGAGTAAATGCATCTTAACTACATGTAATTGGACAATGGAAAAAACACCCAGATACGATCACAACCATCCATGCTTCTCTCAGATGCATCACACTTTCCGAAAACTAAATCATATAACCTCCCTCCTGTCAGCCATGGCTAACAGGAGCATTTTAGTCACTCAAGAACTAGAGGTGGATACCCTGAACAAACAAAATATGGTATTTGGCTGGTTATAAAAATTGGCTTATTGCTTATCAACTTGTCTCTCTTCCTTCCTTCTATCTTCTGTCATCAGGCATTAATTTTAACAAATACTTGCTCCCTTGATTGAGAGCAGGCCTTAGCTCAATGGTAAATTTGCTCTAATATGACCTCGGTGTCATGGGTCCGTAATATGGAAACGGCCTCTCTGCATGCGAAGGTAAAGCTGCGTACATTTGACTCTCCTCAGACCCCACATTGGTTAGAGCATTGTGCATTGGGATGCCCTATATTTGCTCTCTTGATTCTGTATAAAGGAATTGCTTGGGTCCTTTTTTTTTACAAAGTTTGACACAATTGTGTGCTTAAGGCAATCTAGGCTTCCATCTAATACACCAAAATCCAGGCCAAAAGTCTTAGATGGTTTCATAATAGTGAATGTTTAGGAGACTCTGGGCAGTAGAAGGCAGCTTGGGGCTGTCTAGCACCCAAATGCTACTTAGATAGCCAGAGGTCAACGCAGTCCAAACAATCACACATTTAAAACCCAATAAATACAAGATGAAATCTAGAAAAATGGTTATAACAAAAAAATTAACATATCAAATAAGTTGTAGCAAGTAAACAGGAAGCAATAACTTGGCAACATCCAATATTACTATGTCAATTAGAATGAACATCCATACTCAAACATTAAGACAGCCACCAGGACAGAAAAGAAAGCCACATTTTATCATATTGCTGGTCCTAGCCTAGAGTTAATTATATAAATCATTTTTCAGAAAAATCTGCAGAGATTTTGGTTGAGTCACATCTCAAAACAAATTCTGCATATTGAAGAGAGAAATGAAGTTGAGATGACGCCTAAAACACCACAACCTGCCTATGGAATCGTATTGGGCCCTAAATCAACTAATCTGTAAAATGTTCCTAAAGTCACCAAGGCAGCCATCTTTTAGCATATTAGTTGTGGTAACCTAAAGTTAATTGTATAAGCACCTTTCTTTTCTCTAATACTGTAAATATTTAGTTTTGGTCATATCCGACACTTGATTCTGCATATAGAAGTAACACTCATAGATTACCAAATTGTTGTGGGTTCTTTTGAAAAAATATAGACCTATCCAAAGCCAGAAAAAGAAATTGGATAAAATTAATTCCTGCCAATCTAACACATATGAGGCTACATAGGCACATATTCACCAACATAAGGGCAATCATCTCAATTCCTTCACCGCCAATTCTAATGAGGAAACCAGGATGTTACCAGGCAGGACTTCACAAATGTTGAATTTCTGAAAAAATAAGTCTTCCACCCCAATTTATCATGTTTTACCTTCATCCATGGCCATGATTTAAGGTGGAGTGGGTCAATGCAGGGAAGTGTTCACAATGAAAGAGAAACCTCGAGTTTCATAAGGAGAAGATGTACACAAGGCAAGGATATTTTCTAGATCTGACTTTCACCCTCTTTATCTATTGTAATCTTATTGCCGGATCAATGCTCAAGAAGTCAGGTTGAATTTGGATTAAATAGGTTGTTAGGCTCCTATGCCTATTACATGTTCTATATGTTCTCCGGATACACAGCATTTATCACAAAAGTCCAACCTCATGTATTACGGTCAAAGAACTCAATAGGAGATAGAAGACAACTTTAGATGGAAATCGTTGAATCTTAGGGGCCGTTTGGCTCTTCACAACTAGAAATGTATTGTAAAAAAATAACATGTAACTCGACATGCTGCAATTAGAGTTACATCTGGCTAAAATTACATTGTTTGGATGGATGCTATTTCAGTTATTGCAACTGCAACCATTTCGTTCGGAAACATGCAATTAAAAAATTGTAAATTTAAATGAAATGCTATTTTATTTTATTTCTGATCTTTTAAGAAAGAGAGGGTTTTTATATTCAGAGAAAAGGGAACAACAAGATCGCGCTCCAATATTTCTGAATAATAGACCACTTTCAAGACCATTAATCATCCTAAAAATTAATTATTATTTAAATTCTTGAAATCTATTAGTTAAATAACATAACAAAAATAGCTGGTCCTTTTATGAAAGTGTTATTTATCTTTTTCTGGAAAAGTTATTAATCTTTTCAACAAAGGGATGCCCATTCCTAAATAGGTGTTTCATGCCATACTTTCCTCCCGAAAACTTAAAAAGGAAAAAAAAAGAGAAGAAAAAGCCTTACAGAAGGCCCTCGGTTTGTTCCATCTCTAGAATGTTCTCTCTACCATTCCCCTAAGCACCCTCGGTCATCCGAGAACTCTAGCTGCCAAGGTGTTAGCCTATGCCAAGAAAAATCCCTGTCAAACCTCCTCCCTGCCTCTGGCATTGTCCAGCTATTCTCAAAGTTCGGTGACAACTCCCACTAGCATGGCCTCCTCAAATCCATGGTCACCCTCCTCCCCACCGATCGCGAAGTCGCAAGTTTTGCATTCAGCAATAATTCAGTTAGGTTGAAATTTTTGAAATTCGAAAAAAATCAGAAAATTCAGAAAAATTCGGAAAGAGTTTGGAAAATTAAAAATAATAGTAAAAAACTAAAAATTTAAACATAATTTAGATATGAAAAATGATAGACATACATATTAAATTTATATACTTTCATGTTGTATCATTCCCAAGTCTATAGAAAAACTTAAATTATTATATCCCAACCTAGTCAAAAAATATCAAACAATAAGGAATTAGGATATTCAAATTCAAGCAAGTAAAGTGAGTTTGTACTCACTTCTGATTGACAATGCTGACGAAATTTCTGAATGTGTAAAAGAAGGCATGCATTAAAAGAAAAAGAAACTGAAGAAAGAAAGACAAGAAGCCCCTAGAGAAACAAGTTCTTAGTCTTTGTTGATTTTTTTTGGCATCGTATGAAATAGGACACTATACGTGCGACCCACAAATTTTTTTTAAAGACTCTTTAATGGTATAAAATGCTTCCATGTGCCATATGCGCACCGTATACCTTTCTGCTTCCTAATGGATAGAGAAATCAGAGCTTTGCGAAGTCCGAGGGCTCTAGAGTTCCAAGGGCAATGAGGATGCTTCCAGCAACCATGCATTGTCATCCAAGCTGAGTACACAACACATGGAGAAGGGTGATTCGGGTATTTCCTTGCAAAAATCCCATGGTTCGACTTTGGAAGTTAGGCTGTTAGCCTAAGGGTAAGGAAGTTATTTCATCACCTACCAAGGTTAATCCTTCAGAGAGGAATGATGGAGCCAATCCTTTAGTCATGCTGTTAAACCTGCAGAGAATGCTCCCTAGGCTCATGTGGTCAAAGGTGGGTCTACAGTTTCTCAAATCCCAAGCTTAAGTTCTGGTGCTCTGTTTGAAAAACTTGAGGCTGCTACTACTGATCGTATAGTATTTGATCCTGCTTTGCTTCAAAAAATCACTTGGACATCTTTTTGGGTAGACCTACGCATCTAGATGATCTAAGGTCACTAGTCCGACCACCAAGTTAACCAGGAGAATTGGGTTTATATTAAAAACATTAAAAACTTAAAATATAAAAATATAGATACAATGTAAGAAAAATATGCACAACTATTAATGAATAATTTACTGCAAGCTACATTACTCTTTAATTACATCATAAATATAAAATAGTTATTCATGACTCATTACATTCTACGTTACTCTCTAATTACATTCCATATTCTACCTTTCCAAAAAAATTAAACTTTATAAAAAGATTATGAAGCCTCTAAATAAATGAAGATGTATTTAGTACTTATCTACTCAGCTTCTTGTTCTAACTAATGTATTAAAAAGCAGATGACGGGAACATAAGCCAGGGGGGTTTCAAGGCAGATAGATGGTGCCATGCATGCAAGCGGACTGCGAAAACATATCAATATTTTTTTTTTTATGAGGATCATAAAATCAATATTTTACATCAACTTCATGCAAAATATAATTAAAAAATATCAAGGGAAAAGCAACCCAACATCATCCATCTGCCGCTATAACAACATGTCAATATCCATATAATATGAAGGTCCATGATCTAATGATATACTATCATATAACATCAACCATAAAATAGAGATATCCATATTCACATAGCATCAACATAGAAAAAAATACTACCAAACAAATGCACACCTTCAGTCTAGAGAAAAAAGTCAGATGCAAACTGATGATGGACAATCTCATTGATCAATTGACATCTGCCAATTCCAAGAGGTCTGCTCCTTAAGCATTAGAAGTAGAGGTGTCTGAGTTTTATACCCAAACTCCATAGAGTATACAACAAGGTCATAAGTAGACACTCTGGTGGGTCTTCGCTTGTAGCATGGCAGTCACAATAGCAGGTTTTCCTCAACATATCATGTGCCGTATATCTATGTGCTATATGGCGCCAAAATGAAGCTTAACATAATAGTTTCGTGCCAAAACTGCAATATCAACCTTTTTTAAAACGCTCACTACATGAGGATCGATGTGGGCTTTCGATTATACACTAAGTAGATCTTAGGTATTCATACAACACCAATGAACCCAAATAATATCTTCCAGCTAGCCTTTTTGGATGAGATCTTGGGTTTATCATAACGGACCCAACTCATGGTCCGTATAGACTAGGGGATACTGCAGCCCATTGGCACTGACCACAAGCTGATCATAGTGTTTGTGATTGGATATATGGTATTTATAATTAGATTGGAATGATTTTGGACTCTTAGCCTGGCGAAGACGTCAAGGCTTAAACAGAGAAAGTACGTGATGATCCGTGCGGCCGTGTATTTAGTCCCACATTGGTTATACACTGAGTAGATCTTGGGTACTTATACAAGGCCAAGGAACCAAAATGTTATCTTTCGGCTAGTTTTTTTTGTGAGGTCCTAGGTTGTTACCACATTATGGCAATTGTTTCAATCAATTAATTGCTCTTTTCCTAGAGGCTCGATGTTTTGCTAAGACCTAACATCACAATGTAACCAAAAGGGTAGTCATTTCCATGAGGAGAGAGAGGGAAGATGGGAATAAGAGGAAGGTCAATAGAACCAAAGCAAAGAAAAAGTGACAGAGCGCCCTTTTTCCCCACAAGTGGAGTGGCTGCTAAGCATTGTGGTTGGTTGCAGCCACAGGGGAGATCAGGAGGGGCGAGAGAGTTCCCCTCTCTAAAGGGGGGGCCACCGAACACTATGACTAGCCATAGCCACAAGGGAATATGGTAAGGAGAGAGAGATAGAGAGCCTTTTAATTTACAAGGAAGTGCCTGCTAGGCACTATGGCCAACTGCAATCACAAAAGAGGTTAAGAGGGAGAGAGGGGGGATGGAGGCAAGATGGCATGGAGAGGGGTGAGAGGGAGAGAGGAGAGAGAGGGAGAAAGAGAGAGGACGAGAAAAGGAGAGGAGCTTGCAACCTTACCAAACCATTAGAGGGGAAGATAGACAAAGGAAAGAGAAGGGGGAGGAAAGATTAAAGAAAATGACCTCATCCATTCTTCAAAGAGGTCGTCATCAGATCACCTTGGCCTAGCATTGTCACTTGCTACTAGCATTGTCGTCAAATGCCGCTTAGTGAAGATAGGGATTGGACCACTATAGGAGAGAAGGGTAGCCTTTATGGGGCTTAATTTTTTTTTATTATGTTAAGAGAATAAAATGCCCTCTATTTTTTAAACCAGAACATCTGAAAGTGAGCGTATTTTTTAGGTTTTGATCAAGAATAACGAACTGGTCGATTCATTGATTTTTCCCAAAACCCTCTATTTTTAAACCAGAACATCCGAAAGTGAGCGTATTTTTTAGGTTTTGGTCAAGAATAACGAACTGGTCGATTCACTGATTTTGCCCAAACCCTAGCCAAGTCAGGAATTTTTACTTGAGTTTTCTACATCCCTCGTCTTTCAAGAAAACCATATAGAGGGGGGGAATTTGATTCATCGAGTTTCCAGTCGAACTAGCTTTAATAACTATATCATTTTTTATCCATAACTAGTTGATGAAGTCTCAGTAGAATTTCTATTACATCATATTTGGTTGACAGGACAAAAAAAACTTTATCTTGATTATAAGTTGGGGTACTCTGAAAAGTTACTTAGTTCCTACTTAAGTTCTGGGACTGAACCTAATAAAAAAAGGTTATTGCTGGCAAGCATATTTTTAGAACTAAGAAAAAGTTTTCCACACTACTATTACTATGGTGGCAACTTGATAGTCATCTCAATTTGGGTTTTATCATGGCAAGATTTTCTATATGAATCTATGTTGAAAAGACAATAAATTTTACTCATAAATTGGGGCCCAAGTTGAAACTTGTTAATGGTAAAAGCCCTGCAAACCCTCACATCCTACTCCTATGTCACTACCACCATATAGATGAATCAGAAAGCACTATGAAGCAAATGTCATCACCTTTTGAGTCCCAACATTTTTTTGACCAATTGAGGAGCGCTTGAATTTACAATATTCTCAAGCAAAATCCTAATTAAAACTAGTATGAAACAGATATATCACTTCACCAACTGTTAAGATGGATCTCAACATTATTTGCTTGATCTGATGAAACTCATGCATCATCATGTAGAAAATGTAGAACATATTAAGGTCTTAAGGCAACAATTCCAAGTAATTATTTTCTGGAAACAAGTTATCAAAATTCATTCATCCTATAAAATCATAAGTGAAATAATTTTTCATTACCCATTACATGCAAATGATATTAAATTGATGAATTGAAAGAACTTTTTCTGATCCTTTCACCAGTACTTGTTTTCAAAACATGCTGGCTACAATTTTCCATATTTCCACCAAAACCTTGGATGACATAAGCTTACAATTCTTTTAGCAACAGATGCAAGGCAGGGGATGAAAAGGAAAATCGTTATAACTAACATAACATCAGAATATGGAACTACATAGAATTCAATCTAGCAGTAAGCATACCTGAAACAAGTTGGTCACATGAACAACATAAGCATACCTGTGCAAAGGGCTCGAAAATTCTCTGTAGAAACAACAAAAATAAAATTTAGAAAAAAAGTTTAGATGGAAACCACTTAATTTCAAGAGCAGAATTATTGATGCTATGGCAAAGGTGAAATTGTAGAAACCACAACCGAAGGGAGACAAGTGGAACAAATATTGCAAACACTATGAATAAGTTGATGTGCGTATACCTGCTGTCTTAGGCACAGTCTTCCCAAATAGGCCCATCACAATTCGACCTGTTTGCAACCATACACTCACTCAAAATTAGTACACTCAGCAACAAATTCCCACTTTCGACTGCCAAAATCTTTAAATTGACATATCAATGAAGCAGAAGTTAAGCAAATACACTTCTTTGCAATTGCTATTGAAAGGATCTTGTAAATAAATATCCTAGATGCATTTACAAAACATCAGATGTGGAAGCCGGAAGTATGCTTTCCTATTAGACCACTAATTATATTATGCACATTTGTGCATCATAGAAACATACAAGTACAAAGCTAAATAAACCTCATGATTCAATCACACAATCAAACCATCTAATATGCATTCCAATACAAATTTCCTTATAGAACAATTTGGGAAAAAATCACAACATATTATGATTTAACTATATACTCAAATGTGTCCTGAAAGAAAGGAAGTTAGAAGGAAACAAAACTTCTGTTTTAATAATGAAAATACCGCTAGATTTCTGAAGGAATGAATGATAACAAGCATACCTGCAGGTTTCCCTCCAATCTCAATGTCAAAGTAAACCTTGTGCGTTACTTCCTTCAGATTCTCCTTGGATGCTTTAGCCTAAGACAAATATGCAGCACCTTTAAGCCTTTATAATGATGCTAACTACATTTTTCCCTATTGTAAAAAACACTCAATTTACCTCTACCATACATACGTGCATGAGGATTTTAACCATCTACAAATATAATAGAAATTAAAAAGAACGATGATATGCAACTGAAAAAAGGTAGCTTATTTTTTTCCATTCACTTAGTTGTCTGGCTTGACAATACCGATGGATACTGGAATAACTGAGAGCAAGACGAGATATTCATCGTTGACAAACCATTTCACAGGCAATGATTATTGGATCATGGATCCAACATGCAGCATGGAATATGCAAGGCTGATCGATCGATCAATCGATCGATCTCAAGAGGAAGTCAGTGACTGACAGCGATTAAAACGTGATAGGATGGAAAACTTAACTGAAATTATTGGATCTGAGGAAAAAGGCAGAGATTGATGTATGCACATGCCAATGAAAGAGAAAAAGAGAATTCATGAAAAAGGAAAAAAGCAATGCAACCGAAATTAATAAAAGAAAAATCTTGAAGAGAATTCATGAATCTATCTGACTCGATCATCAGTCCATCAGGACAACTAAATCAAAACAAATAAACTGAGAAGCGATGGATGTGTCTGTTGTTGTATGTACATAGATAAGAACCTGGATCAGTGCGAGGGCGCTCACGAAGAGCACCAGCCATAGCAGCAGCGAAGTCGTCGAGACCATCTGTTTCCTAGCCGCCATCCTTTCCCTTTGGGTGCTGCGCTCCCTCTTCCCTCTTTCGCCTGCGATTCGATCGAGTGATCCACGGCGACGAAAGCTTATTTTAGCCCTAGCTTTAGAACGTGCTATGCACGTGACTTGAATATTTTTTCAGTGATTTAACCTAAGTGTAATGGAGGTGACCTAGCTCATAGAGCTTGGCTTGAAATCAATTTTGATTTGAAAATTGAGATCAAGCAATAGCTTGTTTATTAGTTGATAGAGCCTAATTTTAATCCAAGCCAAGTGGTTTGATGACATTTAATCTAGTTGAAATTAATTTAAGCTTGTCTTGAGCTTGAATTTATCCTTGTTTAAGCTTACTTCAATAATTGATTATATGCTAATTGAATAAAATCAATTACTAAACTAGATTAAGTTACATTTAGTATAACTTTTATAGAGTTATATCTTTTTTTAATTGGATAACGAAGATCCTACATCAATGATCTAAGCCGTTGGATGAGATTTAAAGATCCCTCTAAACTACTTGCATAGTTGCATATTCAAAATAATATGATTTGGAGAACTCTGGCCTATGCATTGAATGATAAAAATGAGATAGTTTAAACAACACTAAACAATATATACTTTTTGATCCCTTGATATATATATATAGGCCAGAAGTCTCCAAATCACATGATTTTGGCGGATAAACAATTTAGAAATAGTAAATTAAATCCAACAGCTTTGATCATCAATTTAGGACTCTCATCATCCAATTAAGAAAAAGGTGCAACTCTACATGAGTTATACCATATCCTAACCCATATTATAATATATCTTATCAATATTATGTCACATTGAACCGTATCTACTCAAACCAAATTGTTTTAGAGCCTAGCTTGAAATTAGGGTCAAGCTTTACTCAAATATATTAGAATCAAGCTTAATTTAAGCATGGCTCGTGCCAAGCTCAAGTTGCTGGCAACCCCAATCAATTATAAAGTTGGGATCAGGACTCATTATTTGAGGTTATTTGCCTAGCCCCTAGATGGATTGTCATTTTACATTAAATCTTTGTTTATTAATTTTTTTCCCATTTTTCTGACTTTGATGGATATTGTATGTATAATATCTTGCTCATATATAAGCGTGTGCATGAATTGAAGGAAACAGTCTAGCCTTTTTTTTTCCGCTTGAGACATCTCCTTTGTGAAGTTTGTTTCTCAAGCCAGCCACATAAATATCTAGGTTTACTCCAGCCCAATACTGCACCATAAGGCTAATGCAAGACGACAAATTACCCCATCGCGGTTTAAGAACTTGTGAAAGATTTGACGCAGAAGACTTTGTTGGAGGACCAAGTAGGTTAATAATCTTTAAGGACATTGGGACAAATCTGTCAAAGCTGCCAAGCAAGATCTCTGAGTTCTATAATGGTTTTAATAGGGAGTTTAGGAGCTAAGAGAGAGCAAATCTGGGTTCAAGCAGTGGCTTTCTATGAGAAATAAAACTTTTTCTCCTTGCCATTAGAGTAGTCAAAAAGTTGTGAAAAATAATACAAAGAGGGTGGTGGCCAAGCAAAATATCCTTCCAAAAGCAGATCAATGGTTGATTACCTACGATGGAGACAATTCCAATCCAAAAGGGGCCTAATAATTTGCAAATATTGCTCCATACTGGTCAGGTTGGGTTGGGCAGTCCGCTCATCCATGCAGGTGGTAGTAAAACCTTGATATGGGTGTAAACAAGAGTATAAACTTACTCTTAGACCCTATTTCTTCTTTCATGCTAGTTGAATAAAAAAACAAATGGACCAGCGATGATCATAGCCAAAGCTCTTATTTAATATAATAAGAGATTATGAGCAGAGCAAAAACCTACAGTGACAAATATTGTATTTGTGGTAACATTGTCCTGTAGAAATATTTGAATCGATTTAAAGATATTTTTCCTAATATAATCTGTGACCTGACCTGTCAAATAATACCACTGATTTGTGCACATGCACGCATATTGATTTGCTTTTATTACTGTGGATTATCTTCCATTAGAGAGCCAGCCAAGTTTATTATACTTCCCACCATTTTACTTCCCACAAGAAAATAGATTCCAGGCAACATAACCTTGATAGATGCTGCTAAACCGAGCAAACGCTAAAAATTATATCTTGTGGGAGAACAAGACTAATAACCATCCCTATCAATACCATTATAAGAGGATAACATCTTTGGTAAACCTTGATTTGAACCCACGGACGTTCAACTTCAGTGCATCCATAATTCAAACCTAAGCTTATTTTCCCTGAAATTTATTAATAGGAAAAACGATCGACATTCTGGAAAAGCACTCAGACCCGTATCCAAAGCCAAAGGTGACTAGCTCGGCGAACCTTCAGCACACTAAATTTGTTAACCAAGGGTTTAAAACAAGCATGTAATTTGAAACTGTACTCACATAAGATCCAGCTGCCTCTTGTATAACTTGAATAGGAAATACCAATCGTTGATTACAACACATCAAACCAGCCTATGGAGCAGAAGCAACGAGAGAAACAATTAAATGCAAAATCTCACACACAATGAGCCCCAGGAGTCATCAAGTCCCAACATCCTCTTCTTATTCCATAGACATGAAATCGAGACTCCCAAGAAGCACTACTGTCAAGACCCTCATTTTACACCTCAGACTCTTACAGTCTCTCAGGATAAAGAAGTCGGGAGAAGAAATTCTCTCTAGTACTCACATGAAGTCATAATCATCCAAATCATCGTAACCACCTGCAGCCAAGTCATCGTCTGGCCTATCAACATGGAGCTGCTTTTTCTTGGCCCCTGTCAAATTCAAACACAAGCATCGGATTTGTAATCAGTGTGAAGTGATTCGGATGGCACAAGGACCATATGCTTGAACAAAAGTTTTTCCATGTACATATCCTTACCTTGCTTCTTCTTGCCGGCATTGGCTTCCTTCTCAGCCTTGAGTTTTTCATTGGCAATTGCTGTAACCGAAGAAGCTATTTCCTTGGCATCTGCTGCTTTCAATGAAGTCATGGAAAGCCTCATAATACCTTTAAGAAGGCCTATGTAATGAAAGCTTTTCTGATGAACAAAACAGGTAGAATCAAAAAAGCAAGTCAGCACCCAGAAAGCAAAGGTCCTAACAGGATCTACAGTCAAACTTCATAATATCTGCAAACCTCATGAGCACGAATTTTCTCAGAAACAAGCTCTGCATACTCCATAAAATCACTCTCTGACTTGGGAATAAAAGTATCCAGAGATTTTTCATCACCTCTCTTGGCAAATAATTCCTTTGTTGACTTGTAATCAGCTTCTTCTACAAGTCTGCCAGAAGTAATGGGTCTATGTCAACCAAATCACTGGGATTGTTCAACTATGAAGAAATCAGCAGTTCGCATGGAAGTGGCAAATCTAAAAGATCTATTTGAGGTTGGCTTTACGGTGCTACTTAACAGCAGCTCTTTCCACAGACAAGCCCCTCTAAATTGTTCTAATAAAAAAAGTAATTAAATGCAAAATTTTCACCTTTGTTGACGAAGTTTCTCAGCAACAGGATCTGCAAGAACTTCATTAGCTACCTCAGTCTTTTTCTCTTCCAGTACTTTGCCCTTCTTTCCAGCATCTTTGCTACCAGGTTTTGGTTCGGTCCTCTCTAGTGGAGGTTCTGGTTGGGGTGCCTGCATCAACAAATCCACATCTCACCTATAATTTAACAATACCTACAAAACTCAGCAGTCCTACATGTTACTCCAATCAAAGTTTAACACTCTCCCATGTTGAAAGTGACAATTCATTTGGACTCTATTGATGCATAAGGAAACAGAAAATTTACAAGCAACTAGGCATAGAATAGTTTATGTAAAAATAATTCTTGGAGAAGCATGAAAATCCTCATGCCACACATCCATGAAAACCTGGGAAGATAGAGCTATTGATATCATGCAGTTATGGAATAAGGGCGTGATTGCATGCAGGAACAGAAACAAGAAAACAAAATACCATGAGGAAAAAAGTATTTGCACAAGACATACAATTCAGCTGTGCTACCGAGAGCCCTAGAAAGCTAAGACATTGCATTTTCGAGCAGTTAAAAATCAAGATTACATGTAATGATATACCTTGCAGTTAACGTTTAGCGATTGCCATGGTACTTCACAAGAGAAGGAAAAAAAAATCATAGCCCTATGAACTTCACAAAAAAATCATTGCATAGTACTTCACAAAAAAAAGCCCTACCAAACTTCAAACAAATCATTTACCAATACCAGGAATATCCAAGAGCCAAAGGTAGTCCCTGAAAAACCTATACCTGAAGTAGAGGATCTTCTACCTTAAACCCACTGACCATCTCCGTATACAAGATTTATATGTATTTATGAAAATCTGTTCCTGCATTCTCTATCACAACCAGATCAATTTCCTTTCAAGTTTTAGCAAATACATGGTTATTGTATCTAAAGACAGTCTGTTCATAAATGTCATATTGGAAAGCTCCAAGCCTTACTCAAGTTTTACAGTCGATCAAACCCCAGGCTGGGCCGGGCTCAGGCCGGATTCTGTAGTGGAAGTTGGGCCTGATGGCTATTCCTAGTCCCACCCCAGCCCGACCATCGGGCTTAAATTTTTGCCCAAACCCGACCCAATTTTGCAGAGCCAGTCCCAGGCCCGCCCACCAGGCCTGATTTTTTATTTTCTTGGAAGTAGAACCAGCAAAGGCCCCAGCCATTTTAAGTTCAAAATTCAAACACAAGATATCCAATTCTTCTCATAAGATGAGCCCAATAAGCCAGCTAAAACAATGTAGTAAATTTAGACTCACAAAGCAAGCCAGCTGATTTGCATCCCTGGTTAACCTGTCACCCCCTATAATATTTGTATATATATAATATCTCAGGCCGGGTTGGGCTGTTTCTTAAATTTCCCAGGCCCAGCCTGATTTTTTGATTGGACCCCTTTTTTTTTCCAAGCCTGTCCCATGAGCCTATTTTTAGTGCCCAAACCCGCTAAATTTTGGGCTGGGCAAGCCACCTAGCGCATGATCAGCTATAGTTTTACCAATATTTTTTGTAAACAAAAGCACTCGATGATCATCTGTTCTTAAATAACAAAAGGAAATTTCCTGGGATGCATCATTGCATAATTTTCAAGTCCCAGCAATTCAGTAAGTAGCTAGATCCCGTCTCCACCACAGATACGAAAACACAATCAATCACTAAAGTTTAGTAAATGAATTAATATCACATATTAGTGAAAAGTGCAGTGCACTTGACTGATTACTTGACAAATGGCTCCAAACAGGCCAGCAGATAAAATTAACTTCTTGCCCCTCAAAGATTGAGCAACGGCCAGGCATCCAGTACATCAGGAATTCTTATTATAATACAGAAAGATAAGAGCATGCTCCTAATTCAAAAATCAATCTGGAAGAAAAGATGAAGATGTGAAGCTTTACATAAGATGGCACAAACATGCTAGAGAATGCAAGTCCATATGGCCTGTAATATGCCCTTGTATAACCTGGAATTTAGTGTGCTGAATGATATCACCAGACACTGGCGCCCAAGCTTGCATAATGGATGTAAGAAGCATCAGCAAGCGAATGCAGCTTCAACCCCCTTATCATCATCAAAACCCTTCCCATCCAAATGAGCTTTGCAACAGAGCACATCTCTAATTAAAAATACTCAATTTAATGATCAAGCAAATCTGCACAATAACCTGCAACCTAATGACGATCATTAAAAAATGGTACCAAATTTCTAGCTCGAGGGAATTCTGAGCAAGAGTTGAGCCCTCCATTAACCCAAGAACCGAGTTGATAGACAAAGAGACCTTTTCCCTCTGTTTATAGTTTACTTAAATACCAAGAAGCAACCTTTTGATGTTCCCCTAGACTTGAAAATAGTCCATATGAAAATGGAAGATGTTGACATTTGATATATGGAATTGCTTTCAATTTGGGGCACAATTATAAGCCATAGAGACAGCCTAAAACATGCTCAACTACTAAGGGGCTATTTGCTACAATGCTTTATGTAATAAAAGTATACAAAAACCTACTTTGAAACAAGTTTTACTTGTTTTCATAAATTAATGGAACATGTTTCAGTTTACATGGTTCATCATAGAACACAACATGCTCTCACTTGGGGCCCACATGATCCCCATGTTTGTCAAAATAATCCAACACAAATTGCCAGCCTAGTTTTCCTTATACTCAAACCACTGGGGTCAAGTGCTTTTCCTTATGCTCCAACCACCATGACCACAGGAGATCAATTGCGGCAACATTGGAAGATTGCTAAGAAGACCCCTGCCAATTCACTCTGCTAATTCAGATACTATAAAGAGAAGGATTAAGATTGTCTGTGATAATACAAATGCCCCAGTTTAGTGCAAGTAACTTCATAAAAATCCCTAGGAGATAAGAAATAGAGCATTAACCTCTCGGCTAGTAAGCAAGAAATCCATTCTCAGAGCATATGCCACAAGCCATTTAGAACATACATCACGAAACAAGGTTCTCAAAATACTAAAGAGCACAAAACCACTACAATAGCTGTCTATCACAAGGAACATCTTTATTCTCCTTTGCAGCACTCTGATAAACCTCACCAAAAATAGTGACATTACTGCCTGAAACCTATGTTCTCCCACGATTGACATGGTTTACTTAGACCAAGGTAATTACCTGAAACCTATGTTCTCCCATGATTGACATGGTTTACTTAGACCAAGGTAATTGTCTCGCCAAGACCACCGTAATATTAATTATAAATCCACATCAATCCTGCTCACGACAACCCAATTTAATGAACCAGCTCCCAAACACAATTTCACAGTAATGTGATCAAGTTGTAACATTCCCATATTCATGGCCATAAAAATAGCCAAAACAGCCAGCATATTTTGTTGCATTTCCATGCACCCCATGACAATGGGACAAATCAGTTGAATTGTTAATCTATTTTCCAACTGCAATGAATATCTGGAAAATCCCGATTATTCTGAACTTTATATTTTTTGGAATAGGATACCTATGAAATCCGCATGAATACAATTAAACCTCACTAATTAAAATTCCAAAACTATTATTTTCTAGGCGCCAAACTGGACAAACTTACAAGTTGCACACCATCCAAACTATGATCTCTACTTGCACAATTTCCTCAACATACCAAGCTTACCTTTTAAAGAAAAAAAGAACAAGCTTACAGGCTTATATGCAGGTATAAAAATTGATGATCTATAGTTGTCTAGATAAGTGTAAAGAATCAGAGTAAGCATGATATTATATCTTATTTTTGATACTTCTACAGCCCCTTGGTTATATAATGTGAAGTGGTGTATTGCAAAAGGCATATTTAGCAGCTACTCACTTGTCCAAAATAAATAAATCAATAGTTATTTGACCCCTGGTCACTTCTCCAAGAAAATCCCTATTAAGAGAAGAAACCAAAGGTACAGATCAAACAATAATTCGCCACCGCTGCAAGCTGTCAACACATGTTTCTTTGCACTGCCATGCTGTGATGTAGGAGCAATACCATACTGTTTCAAAGAAGGGAAACCTGACTTAAGTCTGCCCTCAACCTAGATCAGCCTAAGTTACCCTTGGAATCATGAAGCATGAAACTTACATAACTGATCCGTTACCTATAAAAGAGAATATTAAAAATGGAATTTACTTTTTATAAAAAATAAATTAGCTTTACCGGTGTGGTATCTTCTTCATCTTCCCAGGATTCTTTAACATCTTCCTTTTCTTCTATATCTTCATCATCCCACTGACCCTTTGGCTGATTGGTTTTGAGACCAGGTGGAACTGGTTCAAAATCTTCTTCTTCTGAAAAGACAAAAAGAAGAAAGAGTTAAGCATGAATACAATAGAAAACATGGATCGAAGGGGATAGATCGCATCCTTAAACTGAAGGTGGCCAACAATATTTCACTGCATAGAGTAATTATGTCATACAAATGCACCTTACAACCTGTAAAAAAAGAAAAAAAGGAGCACACATACTAAACTATCATCTTACTATGAAAACAGAAGTTTATAAAGAAACAACAAGAAAAATACAGTTCTTCATAAAGCAAGTGGACCTATAAAGTGGATTGTGATTTTAAAGGATAAATTATTGTATGAACTTTCTTTCTTCATCTAAATTTCAGAAGGGTTGGTCTCCACATGCAAAAGATTTAATGATAAGATAAATAAAGCAGGTAACTTTCCAACCCACTCATCAAATTGCCTTTCAGTTCTTAGAGTGAACATTCCTCTTGCCTAAGGTCAACTTAGCCCAAAAATTTGGCACCAACTAGAAAAGGAGTCAGTTAAACATAAAGATATATACTAACTTGCAAGTCACTGATGCATACATAGCACCTCAATATGACACACATATTATCATTCATCCAAAGAAAATGCTACCCATTATACTTCTAATAGTGTAATTCATTGTGTATATGCACGTCATTGTTCTGATCTCCAGCTGAACAGGTAATTCTCGTGATAGATCCAAAGCCCTCATACAAACTTTTATGTAAGCATCCAAAAAGTAACTTTCTTCCTTTGTTTGTCATTTTTTTCATAATTCTGGATTCTCCGCTAGATGTACAACACCATTGACCTGCCTTCCAGAGGAAATGACAGTCTCTTCCTAGGGGAACCTAAGCTAATCATGCCAGAAAAGATTAAATCACTATACCCTATAATAAAGCAACTTCAACTCAATTCTTTCACCATACAAACAGCTTTATATGCAAGGAAAGCATACATCTCAAATTCTTTACATATCCATTTTGCCAAGAGCATCAATTTGCATTTCCTTCGAGTCCCAATTCCTAATCCTCCTATGACAGTTTGCACAAGCTTTCTCAAGGTACAAGGTGGACTTCCTATCATCCTCCACTTCCTTCTACAGAAGGTATGTCATAGTTTCTTCTAACTTCTCAAAAACCCCTAGGAGCATCAAGAAAAAGGATGTTAAGAAGGCTTGGAAAAACAAGTGGGGAATTTGATTTATGATAGCCACTTCCCCCTTTTCCCCTAGTAAGAAGAGAGAAAGCCACTTACAAGAAGAAAGCTCATTCAAGATCCTCCTAATAATTGGATCTAAATAGCCAGCGAGAAAGGACTGTGAATAGAAGCAATGCTTTTACAATCAAATTACTGAGCCCTTAGGTATATTCTAAATGCCAAACCCCACAGATTCAACAATTTTTCTGTTCCCAAAAGAAATTGATGATAATAAAGTATCAATGCAGTTAGCCTTTCAAATTCTTCCATAATTCTAATATCAACCAGCAAGCTTTATACTTTGTTTCACTAATGTCCGGTATACAAAGTGCAAATAAACAAAAAAATAAAAAGATTACATGCGGAATTCTTATGAACATTGTTTTAAAAACAGCCACTACAGCAGTTATAGTGGCCACCGTAGCAGCTATGGCCCAAAACCATATGCTAGGCTTCATTGTAGCACCATATAGCACTTAGGTATATACCACCAAATATGTTGGACGAAAACCCTCTATAGAAGCCAGTATGGTACTCAAAGCAGGAACTTTATGCCATAACATGCTGGAACAATTTCCCTGGGGACATCTTTCTTCTGTGGTTGATATTATGTGATTGTAGACATTATATAGATATTAACATGACATTATGTTGTTAGATGGATGATATTTTCATTGCTTTGGCCTTGATCTTTTTTCCTTATTTGTTGCATGAAGTTGATATAAAATAATGATTTTTGATACTTCATAAAAATATATTGATATGTTTCAACAACCCATTTTGAGTACATGGTGCCCACTATAGCACCTGCCATCTGCTCTTCGCCATGAAACCCCCTGGCTACTATGTTCCTGCAATCCACTTTTTAGTACATTGCTCATGAAGGATTTTAAAGAGTCCTTTGCTTCCATTTGAGTTCACTCCTGCCTTGGTACAGCTCCAAGTTTTCAAAGGTGCAACAAAATGATGAAAGCTTCATGTGAATATTGTTGCGATATGATAGGGATCTAAAAAGAGAGAAGGGATCAGTGCAACACCTTTGTATTTATCTTACTTGTCCCTCTATCTACTCCTGAATGGAAATAAGCATTGCCACCTTTCCCTTTGAAAATATGAGTGTGATCGGAACACTTGTGTTTAGTTCATTAGTTGTTAAGGGTTTCCCTTTCTTGTGCACTTTCAACTTCTTGTAAATTATAAATGTAGATACTATGATTACATAATCCTAATACACAATGCATTGTCATATTTATCTACTTCAAACAATGTCGACCAATCAAATACAACAAAAAACTCCATCAGAGAAATAGCAAAATTCAAATTGCAGCCGCTCATCATCATCACCTATGTCATTTCCATTGACTACATGGTCTTAAAATGATTCCTAAGGGGCAGTAAAAGTCACATTTGATCCAACATAAAAGAACAAATTCCATATTATTATTCCATTTGATTTGTCACTTAGGTATTCAAATTTTCAAAACAAAAAAGGGGAAAAAAAAGAATCAAAGGGAAAACCTCCAAATTGTTACAAAGAAAGACAAGGTTGCTTGGGCTGGTGGGTATGGGTTCTAAAAAGGGGGTGAACATCATGTAGGCCCATACCACCGCATATTGGAATATAAAACCTTTAACAAAGTGACATTGCACAAAAATCAATTAGTTCATAGTAATACTACTACAACAAGAAAGAAACAAGCACACAAACCCCGATGCTGGACCAGCACCCCGTATTGTCATGTTAGAAACCTATCAAGACAATATCCACCTAGATACCACACAATGTGGAACAGTACTCTAAACCCAGGGTATCAAAGATAGGCAACCCACCCCGACAAGTTGATATTTTGTGACAAAAGAAATACAAGTTAAGTGGTTTCTTTAGGATTTGAGTGGATGAGGATGGGTCAATTGTGGGAGGAAGAAGTGGGAGGAAAGAAGGATAATTAGATTGCATTTGACTGTCTCCTCAAAGGTTGAGATTGATGTCCAGTAGCAGAAACCAAATTATCTTACACACCTCTGGTAATAATTTCTTGCAGCATTTGAAGCCATATAATGAGCTCCTACAAAAGATAGTATATATGAAAAAAGACATTTGAGAGGCTTAAGAGGACAAGAAGAGCTTGAGAAATATAGGTGGGCATGAGTTCAATGTTACTAGGTCCTTAACCAATAAAACCTGGTAATACAATGAGATAGCTTTGACAATCACAAGTACAAGACCTTAATGCCAGCTAACAGCCTTTTAAGTGCGAAAATCTCTCAAAGTTTCTAAGTTTTCATGATTGATGAGAATGCAGTCTCTACTGAACCATCATTACAAGATCTACATAACATGGAAGACTACATATCTCCATATATGGGATTTATAATTTTTCTCCTATTTCTCTTTTAACTTATCGGTAAATTTTCTTGTTGCCTATGCAATCATTCATAGGTATCACAAAAATGTTTCTGCTAGCATGATTAGGTTTAATAATTGTGTTGATATATGCACCAAACATGTTCGGGTTATGCTTCTCAAAATCAAGAAGTTCAAGTCAATATGTGGTTCCAATGTTCAAACATAATCATTCACCATTAAAAGCAACCTAGGTATGTACATTGAATCTAAATGGAGTTCTAGAGATATCCTTTTGTAACTCATGTATATATATGTATCTTCTGCATATACTTGAACAGTGCTATGTAGCTACCCATAAAAATGCATGCCATAACTTAGGCAATAGGCATCATATACTGCTTTATGTTGGGACCTAACTAATACTGGCTTGACATTTGTTATAGTGAACATCATGTATCCCCCCAATCAATGCTCGTAAAAAAAAACTCCCTATGCTTATCAAATTTCTCTTCATGCTTTCAAGAAAACATTGCCAATCAGGCGTCATGCTAAACTCATGCACCTTAACTTCAAAAACCTGTTCTCTCGCTGTAGGTCAAAATTGAGAAAAAGGAGTCAAACTTTACAATGATTCAGTTGATAACACCAAATCTATGTTAGCCTGAATTTGCATATAGAAATGGTTGTGCATCAAATACCCAAAAATAACTTTTTTGTAATGCAGTGGGAGGCTGATTGTTGTTGTCCCAAGGAAGAAATAGGGGTACATCATCCCTAGTGATCTATCAATCGCTAATGTTGTTGCCAATGATATAGTTATAGCAATAGAGGTTAAAAGGCTATTGAAAACCACAATAAACAAGAATTAGACAAATTCACACATTCACCTTTTAGTGCACCACATTATTTACACCTTTACAAGTTTAGGCATAGCTTTTGGCATTTAACCTAAACGTTAGCATTCATCAAAAGGATTGAATAAATCAACACACATGGTAAATGCACCAAAAGACAATAATATCTTCCATGAAAAAGAGCATATCTATGGTAATCAACATTGTGGAATCTCATTTATTTAGAGGATGCATGTATACTCTTGGTTTCCAGCAACTAAACTTGTAGAACATATATGCATGTGAACTACTCTTGTGGACTATTTACATGTGCAATTATTCCAACTGATCTCATAATACTAGCAGTTATTTTGATTTTCAAGCTTAAAAGAACCGACATTGACCTAGTACTCAAGAGAGCACAAATATAAGCATGGATACTTGGAATATAGCACAAGACAATATTTCTCATGACAAATTCTAAAATGACACTCTATCACATTTGTACAACTAATCTGATAGCACATATCTAGCAACTTCTAAATGAAAAAAAAAGGTTGTCTAATAAAGAACAATAAGGTTAATAGACATTTAACAATTTATGAGTTAATGAACAATTTATGAAAAAGAAAACTTACCCCAATCTGCCATCCTTCACTTGTAAAACTTAGTTGTTGCAGATATGCTTCGATTCACCAATTCAGTAATTGGTCCAACTTTCTGCAAGATAAAGAAAGGTCATCAAAATAAGACATCATTCACTAATGCAAGCAAGAATATAGTAAATAAAAATATCTACAGATATTAAAAGAGGAAACTATCTTTTGGTAAGACTATTAATAGCAAGCTCCAAAAGAAAATAGTTTGATATATGAAAGACTTCGAGGCAACACTAAGATGGCATTTCTCCCTTTTAAAAATGAACTTGGATTTATAATAATGTTGCATTTGATGAATAAGAAGGGATAGATCCAAAAGATTATAGCAAGTTGGTCAAATACTTAAGAGTAGGCAAGAAAAAGCAAGGGTCTAGGCCTTAATTCCATAAACCGATCACAACTAACAATGAGAACAAGTGACTCATTCATGTAACTACCAACCATGTATAGCAATCATAGAATGGTAGCGATCATTCTCAATTGCTATAATTATTGACCAATACTCGGATTGTTCAATAATTAAGGCCATGTTTGGACAACCAAAAAAAAGGAAGGGATGAGTGGAACTTGGCAGCTATTGTGGGAGGGTTAGGAATTATTTTGCAGGATAGGGATTTTTATGTGTTTGGTTGGAGGGATATGTTCATGGCATAGTTTTTCTTTTTTTTTTAATTAACTCGATCCTTCCACTTTTTCAGCATGTAAAGAGAGGACAAGAGCAACAATGTCATTAGGTAGGATAAGTCTCGCTTATTCTGCCGAATAAAACCATTCAGCCAAATGATCGAATAATTTTATACCGTCTGACAGCCACTCAACCCTTTGACTAAAATAGCTTATTCTGATGACCTTTTGGGGATGTTTGGGCAGATATCCCCCACTTGGGAGGTGTACCCCACTCACTCTCATACAAAACACACCCTAAGAGTAGAGTGGCAATTTTGGGCCAGGCCATTAACCTAACCCAACCCAGACCCAACCAACCTAACCTGACCTATTAGGTTCACGTCGCGTATGGGTCAACCAAACCCAACCTGCCAATGAGTTGGGTTGGCTTCAAGTCAAGGCCCTTCAATCTGTCAAGTCATTAAGGCTATTATATTGGATGATTTTTTAAATTATATTTATGCTAACTTAAGCATGGATGCATATGAGCCATCAGATATTTTATCCAATAGATCTAAATAACTAAATCTTAGCCACATCTTTACTTAGTCTTCTCCAACATATTCTCACTCCATCTCTTGACTCTTCTCCTATTTCTCTCCACTAGGTGCATCTTGGAGACTCTTATCGATGGCTCCTCCAGGGCCCAGCAATAGTCGCTCCTCCCATGTCATGCCAATGAGCGCGATGCCTTCCATCCTCTAACTCTCCTCTTCCTAGTTCCAACTGGCCATTGCCATAACCACCTACTCTATTTGCCCCATCAGCCATCCCCCTCTTCCACCAACCACCCCCCTCCTCTACCAACCACCGACTGGCAACAAGTACTACGGCATCCACTTCCTATATCTACACCATCAAGTCATCCCCCTATTCCACCAATCACTGCTGCCCCCTCTTCCACCGACCATTGCCATCCCCTCTTCCACCGATCTTCTGACCAGCCATGGGCCGCATCCATCTCCTCTCTCCTCAAGCTTTGGCCTCCCCTCCTCCACTGACCATTGCAACCCCCTCTTCCACTTTTTCATCATCCAGCCACCACCACAGCAACCCCCTATCTATACCCCATCTAGCCATTCCCCTCTTCCACCGACTACTGCCACCACCTCTTCTACCCCTGTACCAATAGGCCACTGCCACTGCCACCAAGGCCAAAAATAGTTGGGCGTATTGGCTGTGGGTCAATAGTTGGCTGCAAATCAGATTTAGGTCGGGCATTTCTAACCTGATGGCAAGTTCAATCGGGTCTAGGTCAGGCCCATAGGGCTCTCATATATGAGCTAAGGTGACTGGAGGCAATAGACCCTCCTATAGCCTAGACAATAGCCCAAGTGATTAGGCAACTACCGAGGTGTCAGAATTTCTAAGAAATGTGAAAAATAATTTATAACTTCACACATCAATTATTGACTAAAAATTGCATCGTTCTTAATAAACTATCCATATCACATGATTCGGATATATACCAGAATAAATTAATTTATTTTATTTAGAGCATAATACATTCAAATCTATCATAATTTATTGTTTGATCTAAATCTATAATATAAAAGCGTATTACACCAATATTGTCCTAGCTCAAAAGGTAGAGCACACATTCTCTAATGGATGTGGATGTTGGTTCAAACTGCATAAACAACCATACAAGACCAACAATCAATCAATACAAACAAGATATGCACATATAATCAATTTAAACAACATAAAAGTATATGCTTACAAATAAACCATAAAATTTCACCATCAAGTAAGCTAGTATTCAACAAAAATCTTACATTATGTAAAAAGAACAATGACAAAAGAAGCAACAGAAACAATTATTCTTTTTTGTTGCTATCCAACATAATTACATAAAATAAATGATCACCATTTAAAAACCAAAGCACAAAATTAAAATTCACCATCAAACTAGATAATCATTCAATAAAATATCCATGAATTCTAATCACCAATATAGAGTTCAAAAGTTAAATGTGTCAACATCATCAAGTGCATAACCACCAAAATCGAGACAGCATATCACACCACCAAAAAAAAAGTTGCTATGAAGCCACTGTAGGAAATGAAACAACTAAGGTCTCATTATCCTAAAAGTAAGAAAAACACAACATAAAAAATAAAAAAAAAAGATAAATAGAAGCTCTGTTATGCGGCCATTCTTGAGCAAAACAAAACATGAAAAGAAAAAAATAGAGGAAAAGCTCATATATGCAGCCACTTTGGAGCAAAGAAAAAATAGAGAGAGAGAGAGAGAGAAGTGGAGGAGAAGAGGCAGCAGAGGAATAGTGGTAGGTGGAGTCCGGGGCCAGAGAAGCCAGATTACCTTACCACCAAGAGTGGAGGGAGAGGGAGCCCTACCGCTAAGAGAAGAGCAAGTGGAGATCCGATGGCCGCGAAGCAACCTCGCTGGCCACCGTCAACTGCAGATGGTCGAGGTGGAAAGCAAAAGCAGAAGCGGATGGAGAGATGGTTGTCCTAGCAGAAGCAGAGAAGGATGCTCATAAGCCCCCTTTTAGTTGCCCATCTCTCTCTCTCTCTATCTCAATACTGGTTTGACCCGATGCCAGTCTCTCTCTCAATGTTGATTTCACCCAACGTCACTAGCGTTGGGTCAAACCTAGGGGTATGCCCGGTTCGGTTCGGATCGATTTCGGGGTATTACAGAAACCGAACCGACTTAAATCAATTTTTCCAAAACCAAAACCAAACCGATCTTATGCTAAAACTGGTTCAAACTGACCTGAAAAAATCAGTTTATTTGTTGTGGGCTATTGGGCTTCTGTCAAATGCATAGCTAAATGGATGAGCTAAATGGGCTTACGTTCATTTTAGTTCGAATGAGCTAAGTTGTCCATTTTAGAGTTGCAGCAGGATTCTACTAGAATGGATGTCAGATTGAACATTCCAATTCATCAATCAGCCCATTTTATCTTGAATGGGCCTTGAAACCAGGCTCAACTGTATCTGAAAAGACTTTTATGTCAAACATATTCCATACTTACTACATTGAATAATGCCATATATAAAATCACATAATACAGAATAATGCCATCTATAGCATCGCTTAATACAGAACTGGAACTAAAACTTAAAATGTGAAGCCTCAGTCAAATAATACAGAATACCAATGTCACATTAAATAAAAAGCCATGAAAACTGCAGAAACAGTCTAACAGAAGCTTAAAACTTGAACTGCTCACAAACAGCTCACTTATTGACAGCCCCATCAGCATAAACCTTCTTTAATCAGCCAAATAATCTGTTTTGCATATAAGCAATCATTTCACCCAGATGTTTAAACCACAAACGCATCTTTTCTATGGTTTTAATACATGGTAAAAATCTACTACTACTGTCCTCCCATTTTTTGGGGGTCAAGCACTACCCTCTCAATTATCCACTTCGCAACCACTCAATCTGAATAAATTTTCCAGCATCTCTCTCAAATAGCATAACTGATCATAATGCCTGACAAGAAATTGCTCCAACATCAGAGAAAAAATGAAGCCTACTTCATGTTTGGAGAAAACAGAGATGAAACAGGTTAAATTTGAGAAAAGTGATGCTTCAACCAAATCAAAGTAGAAACTAATTCCAGAATTGGGTCAAACAACAAAATCGTGATGCAAACTTTTAAGATGTTGATGTTATGGTATGCTGCTACTTTGACGGCGTTCCCCAGCCTATATCAATATAGACCTCTCATCGGATGCAAACCATGAAGACTATTGTCAACAATTTCATACCCATGAATAACTTTAGACTGATTTCATATAGGCAAGTTACATTAGCATCACGACCGACGAGTGACTAAAAAAAAAGTAGCAAATCTGGTAAATTTCTGCTATTTCAGTATGTGAAAGGTATCCAACAATCATATTAACATAAAATATTAATATTAACATCTTAAAAAGTAAGTAGCAAATCTGATATTATAGTATGTGAAAGAAGTTACCCAATATATGAAATTGCAGTATAAAAAAGGACTGACAGTTATTGGAGAAGAATGTACCAACCAATACAAACATAAACTAAATACTCGAAAAGGACTGAAAGCCGGGTCAATATGTTCCCAAGGCTGATTAGCCCTTATACACATAAATAAGACATTCCACCTAAGAAATATTCCGCCAAGAAAAGGACTGAAACTTTCAAGATGATGATATTGCTTCCTCCGTGATGCAATCTTTCCAGCGTGCAAATTTTCTGCTAATTACATTTGATATTTGATTTTGACACTGGAAACGAAAACGACAAGCATAAACTGATGCATATCAAGCTTATAATAATCACGACCTGATGCGTATCACCTACATCGATAAAGCAATCATCGCAAGCACGTCCATAAGGCTTTGTTGAGGACCCACGCAGACCCACAAGAAAAAAAGAACAGATTACTTGAAAATAGGCCATGATTTATGACCCATCGAACCATGATAAGTAAAAGAATTAGTGCGCAAATCCGAATACCAACAGCACCAAATAAATCCCTAATTCCAAACCATTTGAATCACAATAAACAAGAGACCGGAACAAGAAAAAAAATACTGAAATCGAATCAGCGAAAGGCCACCTATACGAATTAAAACCGTGGATCAAGAACCCTGATCCACCAATAAAACCCTAGCTGCTTGCGCGGGGAGAAGGCGGCTAAATTCCTCAAATCGGGCTCAAATCGAATGGGGAAAAAAAAAGGCTGTCCTTGAGATAACTTACAGAGATTCTTCGACGCCCCGATCGCCGGAGAGATTTCTGAGAGCCGATTGACGATAAAAGGCGCGGATTGGCGGCCGCGGCGCGAAGAGAGTAGAGAAACCCTAGAGAGAAAAACAATAAGGGAGAACCGGAAGCGGAAACCAACTGTGAAGCTGGGAAATATATATTCATTTAGTATTTCTAGTGAAATATTGATATTCTTACCCTCTTTTAGAGGATCCAGACCTACAATTGTAGGTACCTGTGCAAGAAGAGAAACAAAAAGTTGTTCGTGACAGGCTACTGCCGGTCAAATAGAGTGAGTTATCACAAAACGAGGAGTCACATTATAAGTAGTGGGTCTTTAGGGTTCAAGCACCATCAGAAACCCGACGGACACTTCAATACGTAAGGGAGGCGGGCATTACTAGATATTGGCTAGGAGATTTGCCGGGACAGATATGCAGCATAGGACATATCTGCACACATTTGATTTTTTCCATATTTTACATATATTTAGAAAAATAAATAATACAGCTGACTGAATCGTCTTCTTTTCAGTACACCACTCTGGATCTGTCACATGAGGGGCATGAAGCACGTGCCATTGGCATTAGAGCGCATTCTGTAATGTGATTTTTTTCGAGCGTACTCACGGCCGCATGTAGTGAAACACCGTTGCAGAAAAAAAAAAAAGAAGAAGAAGAAGAAGGAGGAGGAGGAGATTTGCTCCCTCCGGACCATCCTTGAAGATCTTGGACTATACCCATGCAACATCATCCAACATTGCGCACACAAAGTAAAAGATATCGAAGAAAAAAAATCAAAACAATATACTAAAAACCTAATTCCTTAGTAGATGGCTATGAGTTGGATTAGATCTATGTTTGGCCTAAACTAATCCCAAACCTATATGGGGGCTTGGGTTGACATTATGATACAATGTGTAACCATGGAAGAGTCAGATCAGCTCAAGCAAGAAGGATAAAGTGAGGTAGATTGGATCCAAGTTGGATCAGGTTTGGATTTGAGATGGATAAGGTATGGATCGAGATTGCTTCAAATGCTATCATTAATTTAATGCTCAATTCCCTTTTATCTTCTCAGAATGATTTAATAAACACAGACTCACTGCATAATAAAAAAATCTTATGAGAAAAATGAGAGATGGTATGTAATACATGGTTGCATAATAATAAAAAAAAGTCTTATAAGAAAAATGAAAAGTGGTTGACCCTATCTTCCATTTAATCCACCTCGGAACCCTACGACGCCAACCACAAGTGCTCATTCAGTCTTCATCGTCTCTTCTCTCTCTTTCCGTTTCTTATTATGGTTCTCGTTGTTGCCGCGGCCCACCCTCGTCGACGATGAGGTAAAGTGGGCCTCTTCCTCACTAAGACTCCACTTGGGGGAGCTCTTAGAGAGCCAAGAAACACTTTCTGGCTCTCCCAAAATACATTTAGATGAAATAGGAATGTTTAGTAAAAATTTCGAAAAGCTGTTTTAGCTTTATAAGAAAGCTAAAAACAGCTTTTTGGAAGAAGCTTTATTTTGGAGCTTTCCGAAAAAGCACTTTTAAGCTCGATCAAAAAGCTTTTTTTTTACCAAAACATCCGTGATAAAATATAACAATTACACAAAATATTTATTTAATAATTATTTAACCAATTTTATCACATAGCTAGAAAATTTGTTATATTATGAAAAACTAATTTATACTAATAATTATAATATTTTATATCTTTATTATTATATTATACTATAAATATAATATTATATTACATTATATCATAATACATTGATATATTATATTAAATAATATTATATTATATTATATTATATATTTATGTATTAATATATATTATATTTTATTATGCTTTGTTATATAATACTATGCAATTTTCTTTATGATCATTTTGTGGTACCAAAAGTACTTTGTTAGTTTGTTTATCAAACACATATTAAAATGATATAGTACCTTAAAAATGTAGTTACCAAACAACAAACAGCTCTTTATAAAAGCTCTACTTTAAAAAGCCCAACTTCCAAAAGCTCTAAACCTACACCGTCATTAGGTCTATACCTTCTATATGAGGTCGCTGCGGCCGGATTTCCTCGAGAGTCGTTGGGATCTACCTCAACTCCACTTCTCCTGTTCCATGATTGTCCCTTGGTTTTTGGTCCTTTTCTACGCCGGATGATTCCCACCTCAATGGCTATGTGATTGGGCAAGCACCTCATCATCTGTGATCGAGTTGAGGCGCAAATCAACATAGGAAACTCCTTCAAATCCTTTGCATGTGTTCTTCCCATTAAAAAAAAAAAATCCAATTTTTGACTCTCTCTCTCTCTCTCTCTCTCTCTCTCTCTCTCTGCCATTTGTTCCTTTGAGTTGGTGGATCCCGGTAGATGTTTACTCCCAATTTTTCTCTTCCTTCCCCCTCTAGTAGTCATGCAGTGCGTAGATCTCCGACCCTTGGTACATACTACTGACTCGATGGAAGACCATACAAGTAGCAAGACTACATATCATATAAAAATAGTAATTCTTAAAAATTAATTTAATCAAAATTTTATACAAATAATTCTTACAAACAATTATTCTAAATCAACATAATTCAATACATATTTAGTTATTTATTTAAATCAAATAAAATATTTTAGCTAGTCTAAATAGTCTAATTAGAATTTCAAAGAAAGAAATTGAAAATATCTTCAAAAGATCTAGGGCACTCCCCAATTTTCGAGCATTCGTGAATCTAGATTTGAAAAATAGTTAAAAAAAGATAATGAGTTACGCTATCTAGTAAGCAACATAATACTCCAAAGTAGGATCTAAGTAAGTTAAATAAATATATAGTTAAAGAGCAAGATATTCATCGGAAATAACTCAATTTTTTGAATGATACATGTTGGGGGAAAAACCCCAAGTCATACCGCCACGGAGGCGCGCGGCCAAAAAGCGCCGGCCGAAAAGGCGCTCGGCCAAAGGGTGCCGACCAGAGAGCACCAACCAGAGGGGTGCTCGGCTAGAAAGAGCCGACCAGAGGACGCCAACCAGAAAAGCGCTCGATTAGAGGGCGCTGACCAGAGAGGAAAGAGCGCGAAATAAAGGCGCTCGACCAAAGGGCGCCGACCAGAAGCATTAGAAGCGACCCCGCCACAGGGCGCCCCATTGGGCGACCAGCTCGGCTCGGCACCCCTGCCGAGCCGATTGCCTTGACCAGATGTTCAACCCCTGCCTAACCCCCTGAGGGACTTGACAACTCCACTACAACCTGCCGCTATCTCCAAGCCGTCAAGGCATAAGATCTCCGCAGGTATTTGGCACGACCTGCCATTAATGCATGAGACCCCCTCAAGTCTCCGATGCACTCAGTCATTTAATGAACACGGCTCAAGACGATCTCCGGATCACTGAACCATCAAAGCGTATGGCTCTCCCTGACCGCCGGTTCACTCGGTAATAAATGCACTTACCATCCATGGACCCCGGGCCTACCACGGCCGGCGGTTCAACCACTCCAACAGGTCCGATCGACCGTGACAACTTCCTGGTTCCGGTCTGATTCGGCCTCATATTCCACTACGCCATTAATGGGCCAAATCGTGCCCAATTATTACAAAAGAGGACAAACTCCCTGTCACCTCCCGGGCAACATAAAATCCCTCTATAAAAGGGAGCCTGGGAGGAAAGAAGGGGGGGGACCGAAACACAAGTAAACAGCACAGACACAATTGAGCACAATATCCTCTTCATCTTCTTCACTCTCTGGCTTGCTCTCTCCACATATTTGCCCCCTCTGACTTAAGCATCGGAGGGCCGGCGCTGGGGAGCCCGGCCACCGGCTTTTTTGTAGGACGGGACAGGACAGGACGCACTCTCCTCTCCGCTCTCTCACACCCCCCAGGAGGGCACAGGAGGACGCAGCCGGCCGGCGCACCGCCGTCCGCCCTCCCCGCGGCGGAGCTCCTCCTTCTCCGGCTTCGCGGCGGCCCCCGGGTCCAATTTCCAGCAACAGTTGGCGCTAGAGGAAGGGCCCGAGTTCGCTGCCATGAAGCTAAGAAGCAAAGGGGCTTCCAACGCCTCTCGACGTCCTCCACCCAGCCCTGAGCATTCCGTCCGAAACTCACCACCTCCGGCTGAGTCAGTTCATCAAGTTCGGCCGGAGCAGTTTAATGCCCTGGTGCAACAGGTGCAGGCCCTGGCTACCGCTGTCCAAAGCCTGCAGCCCAGGGGCATCCCAACGGCACCGCCTCCTCCGGCTCCAGTTCAACCGGAGCCCCCTACAAGCGGACTTCCCCTTCGAGGTCAGGACTCCCAAGTCCAGGCCTCCCTCTGGAGAGAGCACCCAGCCAGGGGCTACGGAGGCTGGCCACAGCCTTCAGAAGCTGAGTCGGTTCCAGGGCAACCTGCGCTCGAACGAACCGCTGCAGCGATCTTCCAGAATGACGAACTCGACAAGAAGGTCGAGAAGCTGGAGCGCCAAATCCAGGCACTCCACGGGAGAAAATCAGGACGTGACGGCGACTTCGAGTTCACTACGAAGTCACCCTTCTCCCCGGAGATCGAAGATGAACCGGTTCCGCTACGGTTCAAGATGCCCCAGGTGGAGCCCTACAACGGCAAGGCTGATCCCCTTGACCACCTGGAAAGCTATCGGGTCTTGATGGCCCTACAAGGAGCCTCGGAGGCCATGATGTGCAAGGCTTTTCCGGCGACACTCCGAGGGCCAGCCCGGCTGTGGTTTACCGGGCTGAAGCCGAGTACTGTCTCCTCCTTTGAGCAGCTCGGCAGACAATTTGCCGGCAACTTTGCCGCCAGCCAGCCCCAGCGACGGACGTCCGACTCCCTCCTAGACATTAAGCAAAAGGAGGGAGAGTCCTTCAGGGAGTATTTGGACCGGTTTACCGCCGCAACATGGGAGGTCCGGGAGCTTGACCAGTCAATCGCCATGTCAGCGCTAAAGACTGGATCCCGGTCTTACAGGTTCCTCTTCTCAATCGAGAAGAGTTTTCCCTCGGACCTCACCGAAATGTTCGCTCGGGCGCGGAAGTACGCCAAGGCGGAAGAGGCCGTGGCAGTTAGGCGGGGCGGGACCAAGCAGAACCCCAAGAAGAGACGCCGCGAGGAGTGCGGCCAGCCCAGAAGCCCGTCTCCGCGACAAGCTAAGAATCCGCCCCGCCCGAAGAGTCCACCCCGACTGAGGGGACCGCCACAGCAGAGGTCACCACTCCGCCCAAGGTTCCCACTACGGGCCCGTGCACCCGAGGAGAGGTATGAAAAATACACACCCCTTAACGCTCCTCGGGCTGAAATTCTCATGGAGATTGAGAGTCGGGATTGCATCCGGCTCCCACCTCCGAAGCCAGACACCAGAATCCGGCGTGATCTCCGGAAGTATTGCCGTTTCTACCGGGATCACGGCCATGATACCGAGGAGTGTTACCAGCTCCGAAATGAGATCGAAGCACTCATCCGCCGAGGGGTGCTCGATCGGTTTGTGCAAGGCCGGCGTGAAGGGAAGAAGCCCGCCGAAGGAGCAGCACAGCCTGAAGGTTCAAATGCCAACAGGCCCATCGCCGGCGTCATCAACACTATCTGAGGCGGGACCTCGGCTGGGGAGGCCTCAGGGGAAGAAGCCTCCTCGAAGCGCCCGCGCACCTCTGAAGCCGTCTCCTTCTCAGATGATGATCTAGAGGGAGTCGAAACTCCCCATGATGATGCCGTGGTCATCTCCATGATCATAAATAAATTCGATGTAAAACGCATCCTGGTTGATAATGGAAGCTCGGCGAATGTTTTGTATTTTGGTGCTTATTGTAAAATGGGGATGACAAAAGAGCAACTACGGAGGATGAATGCTCCGTTGGTTGGATTCACTGGGGATTCAGTCCCAGTAGAGGGCGAGATCGACCTTCTGGTCACAGCCGGGCTCGCCCCTCGTGAAAATACCGTGGGTATGAGCTTCCTTGTAATACGCCTGCCCTCGGTTTACAATGCCATCCTCGGAAGGCCAGGACTCAACGCCCTCCGAGCAGTGGTCTCGACTCACCACCTGCTGATGCGATTCCCCACCAGCCAGGGAATCGGTGAAGTTCGAGGGGACCAAATGGTGGCAAGGCGATGCTACCTAGCGACCCACGAGGCAAGACGACCAGCCGAGGTACCTGCCCCAACAACTGACCAGCCCTCAACTGAAGTTATGGAGGCACGGGTCAACCCCCAGAAAGAGCGGGTAGAGCCTGGTGAGTTGTTAATTCAAGTTTCCTTACGAGAGAACTTTCCCGAGCTAACCGTGCAGGTCGGCTCTGGCCTTGGCGAACACGAGAGGAGTCGCCTCGTCAACTTCCTACGGGACAATATGGATGTCTTCGCATGGTCGCCTGCAGACATGCCGGGGATAGATCCGGAGGTCACGGTCCACCGGCTTCAGGTGAAGCCGACCTACAAGCCCGTGCGACAAAAGAAGCGAGGCGCCGCCCCTGAACGACAACGAACAGCAGCCGAGGAGGTCGGCAAGCTCCTTGAAGCCGGCTTCATCCGGGAGATATCCTACCCGGAATGGCTCGCCAACGTGGTCCTCGTCAAGAAAGCCAGCGGGAAGTGGCGTATGTGCGTGGACTACACCGACCTGAATAAAGCCTGCCCAAAGGACAGCTTTCCACTCCCCAGCATCGACCAGCTCGTGGACTCCACCTTGGGTCACGAGCTACTGGCATTCATGGACGCCTTTTCCGGATACAACCAGATCCGCATGGCACCAGAAGATGAGGAAAAGACAACCTTCATCACCGACGGGGGAACCTACTGCTGCAAGGTAATGCCATTCGGCTTGAAAAATGCCGGGGCAACTTATCAAAGGCTGGTCAGCCGAATCTTCAAAGACCAAATAGGCCGAAACATGGAGGTCTACGTGGATGACATGCTGGTGAAAAGCAAGGTGGCGCAAGACCACATAGCCGACCTTAATGAAGCATTCTCCACACTCCGAAAGTACCAGATGAAGCTCAATCCAGCTAAATGTGCATTCGGGGTCACCTCCGGCAAATTCCTCGGCTTCATCATTACACAATGAGGAATTGAGGCCAATCCAGAGAAGATCCAAGCCCTCCAAGAGATGGCGCCTCCCAGGACGGTCAAGGAGGTACAACGGCTCACAGGCCGAGTCGCAGCCCTCGGGAGATTCATCTCCCGCTCGGCCGACGCTGCCTTTCATTCTTTGCAGCCCTCAAGAAGCCGAAGAACTTTTTGTGGTCGGACGAGTGCCAGCAATCTTTTGAGGAGCTCAAGCATCTACTGGCTTCCCCTCTCCTGCTCACAAAGCCTCAACAGGGAGAGCTTCTTTATCTATATCTAGCTGTCTCCCCTGTAGCAGTAAGCTCGGTCTTGGTCCGAGAGGAGAGTAAACTCCAAAAGCCAGTATATTACACCAGCCGGGTCTTGAGGGACGCCGAGACCCGATACTCCAAGCTGGAGAAGACTGTCTATGCTCTGGTCATCTCAGCTCGAAGGCTCCGACCCTACTTCCAAGCCCACACAGTGGCCGTACTGACCGATCAGCCGGTCAAGCAGATCTTGCAGAGATCAGACCGTGCAGGCCGAATCACCAAATGGGCCATCGAGCTCGGGGAATTCGACCTCGAGTACCGATCCAGACCGGCGATCAAAGCACAAGCGCTCGCAGACTTTATAGTCGAGTGCATCATACCGGACGAGGCCGAGCCCGAGCCTGAGCCACCAACGGAGCCGACCCCGAGTTTGACATGGACTCTGCATGTCGATGGCTCTTCAAACTCGGGGGGTAGTGGAGCGGGACTTATCCTCACCAGCCCGGAGGGGGTGGTCGCCGAGCAAGCCTTGCGCCTCGAGTTTTTCGCTTCCAATAATATGGCGGAGTACGAAGCGCTTGTCGCCGGGCTCAAGCTAACCAAAGAGCTAGGAGTGAAGGACTTAAAGGCCTTCAGTGATTCTCAGCTCGTCGTCAACCAAATTATGGGCGACTTTGAAGCCAGAGACCCGACCATGCAGAAGTATCTTCAGAAGGTACGGGATCTCACCTCGATCCTGGATTCTTTTCACATTCAACATGTTACCAGGTCGGAGAATCTCAGGGCCGACCAGCTATCAAAACTGGCGTCCTCTCGCATGAGCGAGCTTCCCAAAATGGTAGTACCGGAGTATCTCCAAAAGCCCAGTACAGACGAGCCTGAGCAGACCCTCTGCACTGAGTTCGAGCCAAGCTGGATGGATGAACTCACCAGCTACCTGCAAGACGAAGTCCTCCCCACCGATGAACGAGAGGCTCGCCGATTCAAGCGCTCCGCCACCCGATACATATTATATGAGGGAAGGCTCTATCGGAGATCTTTCACATCTCCCCTCCTCAGATGCCTCCGCCCAACGGAGGCTGATTACGCCATGCGCGAAGTCCATGAAGGAATTTGTGGAAATCATCTGGGAGGGCGAGCATTGGCCCACAAAATTTTACGCCAAGGATATTATTGGCCGACACTCCAGAAGGACGCTGTTACGGGGGAACTTAGCCACCATGCCCCACGTGACCGGCACGCGCGCCCAGGAAGACTACGGCTGCCCCTTGATCCAGCAATCCGACCTCGGGTCGGATATCTTCGGCTCCGCAGCCCGACCCCGAGTCGGCTGCCCCTTGATCTAGCAATCCGACCTCGGGTCGGATATCTTCGGCTCCGCAGTCCGACCCCGAGTCGGTTGCCCCTTGATCCAGCAATCCGACCTCGGGTCGGCAATCTCTTGACAACAACAAACTGTTCCCCTGAGGTACGCCGCGGCCCCCTGCTCCACTACTCCCTGCAACGGCCGAATCCGGCGCTGCCCCACGATCCCCTATAACAGCCGTACAAAGCGGAGCTCCACTACGCCCTGCCATGGCCGTACCCAGCGCTGCCCCACGACGCCCTGTAACGGCCACGTCAGTGGCAACCCCATCGTGCCACACGATGACCAATCCCCAGAAAAAACCCCCAGCCTGATATATATGGGGCTGGGGGGGGAAGGGGGAGGGTAAGAAAGATTTTCCAGAGTATCATCTTACCTGCTACCTCTCCTTCTCCTTCTCCTTCGATCTCCCCTGACTTGATCGTCGGAGGGCCCCCACTACCCTGGTGGTGGTGCGAGGCTTGCTTGCAGGCTTCACGGCGGAGGGCGGAGCGCAACCAAAGCAACTCAAAGGGAACCCCGTTCACACCGCTGTGCCAATCGTTCTCGGTTTGGACCCCCAGCAACAGTTGGCGCTAGAGGAAGGGCCGGATCTCAGAGCGATCGTAATGGCACGGCGAGGTGGTCGTGGAGCTTCCAATGCTTCCGATCGCGGGGCCTCTCGCGCCTCTGGCCGGAAGGCCGCTGCATCTCCAACACACTCTCAGCAACACTCCACCGCCCCACCGCCCATTCAGACGGTCGAAGCCGCCTAGTTCGACCAGCTAGCCCAGCAGGTTCGCACCCTCGCGGAGGCGGTGCAGAATCTGCAGGGTGCGATGTCCCGGGCGCCGCAGCGGGCTCAGGAGCCGCTGCTGCCTGAGCGTTCGCCCGTCCTCCTCAACCCGCGCTCCTTCCTCTCTCATGGGGAGGAGCGCCGGTGCGAGGAGGATTCTCGAGCACGCTCCATTCTGCCGGGACCTTCCCACCGGAGCTGCGCGGGGTACGAGAGGCGGGCCCGGGCGCGTTCCCAGAACTCCCAGTCCTCGAGGAACCCGCGCTCCAGTCGGTCCCCCTCTCGCCGCTCCTTGTCTCCCACCCACCGGTCGCGCTCCCTGGACCGGCGGGTGGATGATCTCCACCGACAACTCCAGGTCCTGAAGGGCCATTCCAAAGATCCCTTCGCCGACTTAGAGATCTCCTCCCAGCCGGTGCTCGCCTCGAGGATCCTGCGGACCCCGAATCCGCCGGGGTTCAAAATGCCAGCGATCGAGCCCTATGACGGGGCGGCGGACCCGCGGGATCACGTCGAGAGTTTCAGGACCCTTATGCTCCTCCACGGAGCATCAGATCCCCTTCTCTGCAAGGCTTTCCCGGCAACCCTCCGTGGCCCGGCGAGAGCGTGGTTCGCCGGGCTGGAGGCTGACTCAATCCGGTCCTTCGACCAGTTCACTCGCCTCTTCATCACTCATTTCGCCGTCAGTAGCCGGCGGCGACTGGTCTCCGACTCCCTCTTTGATGTCCGGCAAAACGAGGGAGAAAGCCTGCGGGATTATCTTACCCGCTTCAACAGGGCTACGCTGGAGGTCCGGAACCTGAGTCAGGAGGTAGCTCTTTCAGCCCTGAAGCGTGGCTTCCGGAAGGGCAGACTCACCTTCTCCCTGGACAAACGCCTGCCGCGGAGCTTCCCAGAGCTGTTGTCCCGGGCGAACCAGTATGCGGACGCCGAGGAGGCGGCCGCCCACCGGAGCAAGGAGGCCGCCGAGATCCCTCAAAAGCTTGGGAAGAAAAGGTGGAAAGAGGCACGCCAGAGGAGCAGCCCGACGCCTCAGCGTCGGCGCAGAAGCCCGTCGCCGGCGAAGAACCACGGCGCCCCACGCCCTCGTTCTCCGCCCCGACGTTTTCACCGGTACACCCCTCTCCTGACTCCCCGGGCCCAGATCCTTATGGAGATCAAGGGGCGGGAGGACCTCCCGGCCCCGAGACAGATGCGGAGGATCCCTGGGAAGAGGCCCTCCCGGGCGTACTGTGAGTACCACCGAGACCACGGCCACGACACGGAGGACTGCTTCCAGCTTCGGGACGAGATCGAGGCTCTCATCCGCCGGGGGCGTCTCGGTCGATATGTGAGCGACCGACGTCCCCCCGCAGACTCGCGTCCGGCCGACCCGGCCCCTTCGGAGCCTCGGGAGCAGAATCGACCCGTTGCGGGCATGATCCACACTATCACTGGGGGCTGCCCCCGGCCCGTGAGGAGCGCAGGGGGCTTGGCGGAGGCGTCGGGGGCGGCCGTCGCAAAGAGGCAGAGGGTCGGCAATGTAATCACCTTTTGTGATGAGGATGTAAAGGGGATTCAGACTCCCCACGATGACGCCATGGTGATTTCCCTCACTATGGCAAACTATGATGTAAGGCGTGTTTTTGTGGATAGTGAAAGCTCAGCTGATATCTTGTTCTACGAGGCCTTCCAAAAGATGGGCTTGTCCAGACAATTGTTGCACAAAATATCCATCCCCCTCATAGGATTCACCGGTGACGCTGTCCCGGCGGAAGGTGTCGTTGAGCTGCCTGTGACTGCGGGCGTCGCACCCGCAGAAGCCACGGTGCGACTCGGATTCTTGGTCGTCCGTGTTCCCTCGGCCTACAACGCTATCCTCGGACGACCCGGACTGAACGCCCTTCGCGCGGTGGTCTCTACGTACCACTTGCTCATGCGGTTCCCCAAGGCGGTCGGGATCGGAGAGGTCCGAGGCGACCAACCGACCGCACGGCAATGTTTCCTAGCGACCCTCAAAGGGAAGAAACCCGCAGAAGCCCTAAGCGTCGAGTCCCTTGATGCCAGAGACGAGGTGGCCTTGCGGCAGGGGGAGCCGGCCGAGGGTGTGGTCGAAGTTCCCCTCGAGGAAGGCCACCGGGACCGGGTGGTCCGGGTCGGCGCCAATCTCGACCCGGGAGCTCGGGCCCGGTTGGTGGAATTCCTCCGAACAAATGCCGATGTATTTGCCTGGTCGGCGGCCGATGTACCTGGGATCAACCCGGAGGTCATTTCTCACGCCCTCAACGTCGACCCGACCCACCGGCCAGTGAAGCAGAAGAAGAGACACTGTGCCCCGGATCGGATCCGGGTGGTCGACCAGGAGGTAGACAAACTCTTGGAGGCAGGATTCATAAGGGAGGTGAGTTACCCCGAGTGGCTGGCAAATGTTGTACTTGTCCGGAAGGCGAGCGGGAAGTGGAGGATGTGCGTCGACTATACCGACCTGAACAAGGCGTGCCCTAGGGATAGCTTCCCGCTTCCGCGGATAGACCAACTGGTCGACGCGACTTCCGGATATCAGCTGCTGTCTTTCATGGACGCCTTCTCCGGTTACAACCAGATAATGATGGCCCCACAGGACAAGGAGAAAACTGCCTTCATAACGGACCGGGGGCTGTACTGCTACAAGGTAATGCCCTTCGGTCTGAAGAACGCTGGCGCCACTTACCAGCGCCTCGTCAACAAAATCTTCAAAGAGCAAATCGGCCGGAACATAGAGGTGTACGTGGATGATATGCTGGTGAAGAGCCGCCAGGCAGACCAGCACATCGTGGATCTGGAGGAGACTTTCACTACCTTACGGAAGTTTCGCATGAAGCTGAACCCAGCGAAGTGCGCCTTTGGCGCTTCGGCCGGGAGGTTCCTTGGTTTCATTGTCAACCAGCGGGGTATCGAAGCCAACCCGGACAAAATCAAGGCCATCCAAGGTATGTCCCCTCCGACCAAAGTAAAGGAAGTTCAGGAGCTCGCTGGAAGGGTCACCGCGCTCGGACGATTTGTGGCAAAATCGGCCGAACGCTGCCAACCATTCTTCAAGGTGTTAAAACGCCCAAAAGACTTTCTCTGGACGGCCGAATGTCAAGCAGCATTCGACCAGCTCAAGGAATACCTGGCGTCTCCTCCCCTACTGTCCAAGCCGCAAGAAGGGGAGATGCTCTACCTCTATCTGGCGGTCTCCCCAACCGCGGTCAGTGCGGTGCTGGTTCGGGAAGAGGCAAAGCTCCAGAAGCCTGTGTACCACATCAGCCGGGTCCTACGGGACGCCGAGACGCGGTATACGAAGGCTGAAAAGATCGCCTTCGCGCTGCTGACCGCGACCAGGAGGCTCCGCCCCTATTTCCAGGCCCATTCTGTCACCCTCTTAACTGATCAACCGTTACGACAGATCCTCGGCAACCTCGAGAATGCGGGACGGCTGGTGAAGTGGGCAGTAGAACTCGGTGAGTTCGACATCCGCTACCAGCCTCGACCCGCCATCAAGGCCCAGGTGCTCGCGGACTTTCTCGCTGAGTGCACGGTGCAGGAGACGGAACCTAGACCGCCGGAAACGCCCAGCCTCGACCTCCCGACCTGGACGCTTCACATCGATGGGTCGTCGAACCCCGAGGGTGGAGGGGCCGGGCTGGTCCTTACCAGTCCTGATGGAGTGATAGCCGAGTATGCCTTGAGGTTTGGATTTCCAGTTACCAACAACGAGGCGGAATACGAGGCCCTAGTCGCAGGACTCAAACTCACCGGGGAGCTCGGCATCCGGCGTTTGAAGGTCTTCACCGACTCCCAGCTGGTGGTCATGCAGGTCCGTGGGGAGTTCGAGGCCCGGAGCCCGACCATGCAGAACTACGTTCGGAAGGTGCAAGCACTCATTCCCGACCTCGGCAGTGTCGACATCCAGCAGGTCCCCAGAAGCGAAAATGCCAGGGCCGACAGGTTGTCCCGCTTGATGGGCGCAGAGGCGCACAACTTGTCGAGGGCAATCTACCTGGAGACCCTGGATGCCCCGAGCATCGGCGAGGCTGGAGCGGTGATGGCGATTGATCCGGAGCCGTCTTGGATGGACCCGCTCGTCGCCTACCTCGCCGAAGGGATCCTCCCTGAAGACGAAGATCAAGCTCGGCGACTTGTCAGGAAGTCCGCCCACTACGTACTCTATGAAGGGAGGCTGTATCGGACCTCGTTTACCGCCCCCCTCTTAAGGTGCCTCCGCCCCTCGGAGGCGGCCTACGTCCTCGGCGAAGTCCATGAGGGCGTCTGCGGATCGCACTCGGGGGCTAGGTCCTTGGCGCACAAGATCATGAGGCAAGGCTATTATTGGCCTACTTTGTTGGAGGACTCAAAGGATCACGTACGGAAATGCGACGCCTGCCAGCGCCACGCCAACGTCCAGAGAGCCCCTTCTGTCCCCTTGGCACCAATCACCGCACCCTGGCCCTTCGCACAGTGGGGAATGGATATCCTCGGACCATTCCCCGTCGCTTCCGCCCAGCGGAAATTCTTGATTGTTGCAATCGACTACTTCACCAAGTGGGTGGAGGCAGAGCCGCTGGCCACTATCACGGAGGCGCAAGTCCGGAAGTTCGTGAAGAAAAACATCATTGTCCGATTTGGGGTACCCCGGGTCCTCATCTCGGATAATGGTCGACAGTTCGACAACAAGCATTTCCGCGACTTCTGCGAGGAATTCGGGATCGAGCATCGGTTCACATCTGTGTCGCATCCCCAAACCAACGGTGAGGCCGAGGTAACAAACCGGACAATCCTCCAAGGAATTAAGGCGCGAATCGGTCGGACGGGTCAAGCTTGGATCGAAGAACTTGAGAACGTCCTTTGGGCGTATCGGACCACGCATTGGACCCCTACCGGGGAGACGCCTTTCAGCCTAACCTATGGCACGGAAGCGGTTGTCCCCGTGGAGCTCGGACTCCCCTCGCCCCGGGTGGCTACGCACCGACCCGAGGCCAATTCGGAGCAACTCCGAGGAAACTTGGACCTCTTGGAAGAAGCGAGGGAAATGGCGCAGGTTCGGATGGCGATGTATCAGCGGAGGGTGGCCCGATATTATAACTCCAAGGTCCGACCAAAACTTTTCAGAATCGGAGATCTGGTGCTAAGGCGAGCTAAAGCATCTCAACCCGCGGAAGGTGGGAAGCTGGCGCCAAATTGGGAAGGCCCGTATAGGGTTCGCTGGGTAAACCGACCTGGCTCCTACCAGTTGGAGGCCCTAGATGGTCGAGAAATTCCAAGGAGCTGGAATTCCGCTAACCTACGGGTGTATTACCAGTAGAAAGACAAAGCCAGAAAGACAGTTCAAAAAATGTATAGTCCTTTTCATCTCAATAATTCCTGGTTACAATGGCGTGTTCGTGTGATTACAAAGAATTCCCAGAGGGGAATTGGGGAGTAAAGAAAGTAAGGAAGAGGTGGGGACTCCGTTAAGCTGAGGATCTGGGATCCCGAACCCTCCATCCGAAGCAGCTGCAATCCCGCCGGGCGTGGGTGCTTACCCCGGAGGCGCCATCGACGCCTCACGCAAAAGACGAAGAGCCGGCGCGGACGAAGAAGAAGTTCGCACTGCTTCTAGAGGAACGCCACCTCCAAGGGATATTCCGGTCCTCCCCAGGAGAAGGGGAGGAAAGGAATACAAGGGAGAAGAGCGCGAGGAGGCGCGATCCCGGATGAAGCGTCTAGCGCAGAGCTCAATCGGGAGGTGGGACTGAAAAGAGGGGGGATGTGATCCCGGATGAAACGCCTAGAGCGGAGTTCCGCCGGGGAGAATCTCCTTGTTGATCCCAGATGAAACGGCTAGTTGGCGGAAGTCGCGAGGGGCGCGCCTCCCGTTCCTCCGGCAGGGGTTTCCCAGCCACGCACCGGAGAGGAGGTCCACGATCCATGGCAACCTGAACAGCTCCGGCTTGGCAGGCTCCACCGCACCTGCACTTATATTTATAGCCAAACTGTGGCCCCCCGGTCGTTCCGATGCAGGTGGCTCCAATAAATGCGGGCGCAACGAATCCGGAGCCGTTCCGGCTCTCGAGGCGTATCCTCCCACGACCTCCTAAGCGTCGTTCTCCTTAATTGCATTCTTCATGCAGGACACTCCGGGCGGCGTGTATCCCACGGCCCACATATCTCCGCACGCGCCCAGGCCGCATCCGCCTCGAAGAACGCGCGTATCGCGGCCGCTTAACTGGTACTCCTCGCAAGCAGCAACTGGCCGATCCGATTTCCCAGGTAACGCCTCAATTAGCATTTAATAGCCTTCTGGTGTTCCCCAGGCGACGCTTCGAGAGGAGGAGAAATACGATCGCAGCTGGCCACGGAGAAACCCCGTCGAGCGGCAAGTGATAGGCGCGCGACCAACGAGTGGAATTCCCCGAGGCTCGGCCCTCGAATGCCAGGCTAACCCGATGATCATCTCGGGAGCAGACTAGCCTTAAGCCCCGACCGGTCGCCTCGGCTTGCGCCAGCCTTGGCCGACCAACGAGCGGAATTCCCCGAGGCTCGGCCCTCGGATGCCAGGCTAACCCGATGATCATCCCAGGAGCAGACTAGCCTGAAGCCCCGACCGGTCGCCTCGGCTTGCGCCAGCCTTGGCCGACCAACGAGCGGAATTCTCCGAGGCTCGGCCCTCGGATGCCAGGCTAACCCGATGATCATCCCGGGAGCAGACTAGCCTGAAGCCCCGACCGGTCGCCTCGGCTTGCGCCAGCCTTGGCCGACCAACGAGCGGAATTCCCCGAGGCTCGGCCCTCGGATGCCAGGCTAACCCGATGATCATCCCGGGAACAGACTAGCCTGAAGCCCCGACCGGTCGCCTCGGCTTGCGCCAGCCTTGGCCGACCAATGAGCGGAATTTCCCGAGGCTCGGCCCTCGGATGCCAGGCTAACCCGATGATCATCCCGGGAGCAGACTAGCCTGAAGCCCCGACCGGTCGCCTCGGCTTGCGCCAGCCTTGGCCGACCAACGAGCGGAATTCCCCGAGGCTCGGCCCTCGGATGCCAGGCTAACCCGATGATCATCCCGGGAGCAGACTAGCCTGAAGCCCCGACCGGTCGCCTCGGCTTGCGCCAGCCTTGGCCGTCCAACGAGCGGAATTCCCCGAGGCTCGGCCCTCGGATGCCAGGCTAACCCGATGATCATCCCGGGAACAGACTAGCCTGAAGCCCCGACCGGTCGCCTCGGCTTGCGCCAGCCTTGGCCGACCAATGAGCGGAATTCCCCGAGGCTCGGCCCTCGGATGCCAGGCTAACCCGATGATCATCCCGGGAGCAGACTAGCCTGAAGCCCCGACCGGTCGCCTCGACTTGCGCCAGCCTTGGCCGACCAACGAGCGGAATTCCCCGAGGCTCGGCCCTCGGATGCCAGGCTAACCCGATGATCATTCCGGGAGCAGACTAGCCTGAAGCCCCGACCGGTCGCCTCGGCTTGCGCCAGCCTTGACCGACCAACGAGCGGAATTCTCCGAGGCTCAGTCCTCGGATGCCAGGCTAACCCGATGATCATCCCGGGAGCAGACTAGCCTGAAGCCCCGACCGGTCGCCTCGGCTTGCGCCAGCCTTGGCCGACCAACGAGCGGAATTCCCCGAGGCTCAGTCCTCGGATGCCAGGCTAATCCGATGATCATTCCGGGAGCAGACTAGCCTGAAGCCCCGACCGGTCGCCTCGGCTTGCGCCAGCCTTGGCCGACCAATGAGCGAAATTTCCTGAGGCCTAACCCTCGGATGCCTGGCCTAGCGCCGGAAGAATTTCCTGAGGCCTAACCCTCGGATGCCTGGCCTAGCGCCGGAAGAATTTCCTGAGGCCTGACCCCCGGATGCCTGGCCTAGCGCCGGAAGAATTTCCTGAGGCCTCACCCCCGGATGCCTGGCCTAGCGCCGGAAGAATTTCCTGAGGCCTAACCCTCGGATGCCTGGCCTAGCGCCGGAGGAATTTCCTGAGGCGTAACCCTCGGATGCCTGGCCTAGCGCCGGAAGAATTTCCTGAGGCCTAACCCTCGGATGCCTGGCCTAGCGCCGGAAGAATTTCCTGAGGCCTAACCCTCGGATGCCTGGCCTAGTGCCGGAGGAACTTCAAGAGTCAGGAGTCGGCGAGACGCTACCAAGAGTTAAAAAGAGGAGCGAACGAACAGTCCGACAGCAACGGCAGCAGCATAAGGGAGAAACTCGAGGATGCCTGTGGAGAGAAAGGCGGACGGGGAGGGCCCCCGGTTAAATAGGCGGAAAGGCGGGTGACGCCTCGGTGACGCCAGAGGACGCCTGGCTGCCGAAGGATCGTTCGCGCCCCAAAGGCGAATCGACGCCATTAAGGAAGGATGTCCGCCGAAATCCGCAGACTGCCAGATCAGCGACAACCGCCATACGCCATAAAGAAGGCGAGGAGCTCGGGGCGCGCGCGCCATACCGAGGGATGGCGGCAATCTCGAAGCGTCACTCCCTTCACCCGTTCCCCTCCTAGTTCCAGGCTCGGAAGTGGGGGGCTACTATTACGGGGGAACTTAGCCACCATGCCCCACGTGACCGGCACGCGCGCCCAGGAAGACTACGGTTGCCCCTTGATCCAGCAATCCGACCTCGGGTCGGATATCTTCGGCTCCGCAGCCCGATCCCGAGTCGGCTGCCCCTTGATCTAGCAATCCGACCTCGGGTCGGATATCTTCGGCTCCGCAGTCCGACCCCGAGTCGGTTGCCCCTTGATCCAGCAATCCGACCTCGGGTCGGCAATCTCTTGACAACAACAGACTGTTCCCCTGAGGCATGCCGCGGCCCCCTGCTCCACTACTCCCTGCAACGGCCGAATCCGGCGCTGCCCCACGATCCCCTATAACAGCCGTACAAAGCGGAGCTCCACTACGCCCTGCCATGGCCGTACCCAGCGCTGCCCCACGACGCCCTATAACGGCCACGTCAGTGGCAACCTCATCGTGCCACACGATGACCAATCCCCGAAAAACCCCCCAGCCTGATATATATGGGGCTGGGGGGGAAGGGGGAGGGTAAGAAAGATTTTCCAGAGTATCATCTTACCTGCTACCTCTTCTTCTCCTTCTCCTTCGATCTCCCCTGACTTGATCGTCGGAGGGCCCCCACTACCCTGGTGGTGGTGCGAGGCTTGCTTGCAGGTTTCACGGCGGAGGGCGGAGCGCAACCAAAGCAACTCAAAGGGAACCCCGTTCACACCGCTGTGCCAATCGTTCTCGGTTTGGACCCCCAGCAACAGACGCTATGAACTTCGTCCAAAGATGTGACCGGTGCCAGAGGAACGCCAATGTTCAACGCCGACCTTCGGCTCCCTTGACTTCAATCAGTTCCCCTTGGCCTTTTGCCCAGTGGGGAATTGACATTCTAGGGCCACTTCCACTGGCCACCGGGCAAAGGAAGTTCCTGGTCATCTCCATCGACTATTTCACAAAGTGGGTGGAAGCTGAGCCCCTCGCCCGGATCACCGAGCAGAAGATGCGGGATTTCGTCTGGAAGTCCATAATCTGCAGATTCGGGCTTCCCCGCATCCTCATCTCTGACAACGGTCGCCAGTTTGACAACATTCACTTCAGAGAATTCTGCTCCGAGCTTGGCATTGACCACCGCTTCACCTCGGTCGCGCACCCTCAGACGAACGGAGAAACCGAGGTAACAAACCGTACTATTTTGCAGGGTCTCAAAGCCAGGCTCGACAAATCCAAAGGACAATGGGTCGAAGACCTATACAATGTCCTGTGGGCTTACCGGACCACGTTCCACGTCCCCACCGGCGAGACTCCCTTCAACCTGACATACGGGACGGAGGCTGTCATCCCACTGGAGATTGAGATTCCTTCTCCAAGAGTCGAGCATCACGACGCCAGCTCCAACTCTTTGCAGCTTAGAAGCAACCTTGACCTAGTCGAGGAAACAAGGGAGGCCGCCCGAGTTCGTATGGCGAGGTACCAGCAAAGGACAGCTCAATACTACAACGCCAGGGTCAAAGTCAAATCTTTCAGACCAGGGGACCTTATCCTCAGAAGAGCTGAAGCCTCCCAACCAACTGAGCAAGGGAAGCTGGCCCTGAACTGGGAAGGACCATACCGAGTCACGCGCATCCGCCGACCCGGAACTTATAAATTGGAGTCTCTAGATGGGACACCCATTCCGCGGAGCTGGAGCTCTGAAAATCTCCGCGTGTACCACCAGTAGAACCCCAAGGGGTCCCTCATTATTCAACTATTGAATTTCATTTTATGAATTTCATTTCATAATAAACTCATGGTCTGCATACTCATTTCAAGCTCACTGATTTTCCTGGTTATCTCATGGTCCCAGGTTTATTTCTCCTCCCCTGACCACGGTTGGGATGCCCCGATATCTCGGGATGATAGAGTACCTACGTGGACTCCCTGAAGACGGTTCGTGAGTTCGTGATGCGCTCCCCGTCGGCCAACGAGCTCGGCTCGTTCTCCTACCCTGACCACGGTCAGGATGCCCCGAGACGTCGGAATGCCCCGATCCATCGGGATGCCCTGAGACGTCAGGATGCCCCAATATATTGGGATGCCCTGTCACAACGGGATGCCCCGATCCGTCGGGATGGCTCGAGACGTCGAGATGCGGTCTTAAGTGACTAGACGAGCTCGGCTCGTTCTCCATCGACTTCCACCGGCGAGCTCGGCTCGTTCTCCATCGACTTCCACCGGCGAGCTCGGCTCGTTCTCCATCAGCCAACGAACTCGGCTCGTTCTTCTACCCTGACCACGGTCAGGACGCCCCGAGACGTCGGGATTCTCCGATCCGTCGGGATGCCCCGAGACGTCGGGATGCCTCGGCTATAGGGATGCTCGAGACGTCGAGATATGAGTTGCGGTCCTCTCTGACCAGACGAGCTCGGCTCGTTCTCCATCGACTTCCACCGACGAGCTCGGCTCGTGCTCCATCGGCCAACGAGCTCGGCTCGTTCTCCTACCCTGACCACGGTCAGGATGCCCTGAACGTCGGGATGCCCCGATCCGTCGGGATGGCTCGAGACGTTGAGATACGGTCTTAAGTGACCGACGAGCTCGGCTCGTCCTCCATCGACTTCCACCGACGAGCTCGGCTCGTGCTCCATCGGCCAACGAGCTCGGCTCGTTCTCCTACCCTGACCACGGTCAGGATGCCCCGAGACGTCGGGATGCCCCGATCCGTCGGGATGGCTCGAGACGTCGAGATACGGTCTTAAGTGACCGACGAGCTCGGCTCGTCCTCCATCGACTTCCACCGACGAGCTCGGCTCGTGCTCCATCGGCCAACGAGCTCGGCTCGTTCTCCTACCCTGACCACGGTCAGGATGCCCCGAGACGTCGGGATGCCCCGATCCGTCGGGATGGCTCGAGACGTCGAGATACGGTCTTAAGTGACCGACGAGCTCGGCTCGTCCTCCATCGACTTCCACCGACGAGCTCGGCTCGTGCTCCATCGACCAACGAGCTCGGCTTGTTCTCCTACCCCGACCTAGGCCGGGATGCCTCGAGACGTCGAGATGCCCCGATTCTTCGGGATGCCCCGATAAGTTGGGATGCGGTCTTCACTGACCAAGACGAGCTCGGCTCGTTCTCCACCGGCTTCAACCAACGAGCTCGGCTCGTTCTCCCTCACCGGATTTCTCTGCCGACGTCCTTAAGGAGCGGATCCCGAGCAGAGGAAGCGTCTTCAGTCGCCTCGGCGCAAGGACGCACACGGTACAAGGTACCCATTTATTTAATGTTTTTACATTATCTTATCTATTCTTGGATCTCTGCCGACGTCCTTAAGGAGCGGATCCCGAGCAGAGGAAGCGTCTTCAGTCGCCTCGGCGCAAGGACACACACGGTACAAGGTATCCATTTATTTAATATTTTTTACATTATCTTATCTATTCTTGGATCTCTGCCGACGCCCTTAAAGAGCGGACCCCGAGCAGAGGAAGCATCTTCAGTCGCCTCGGCGCAAGGACGCACACGGTACAAGGTACCCATTTATTTAATGTTTTTACATTATCTTATCTATTCTTGGATCTCTGCCGACGTCCTTAAAGAGCGGACCCCGAGCAGAGGAAGCGTCTTCAGTCGCCTCGGCGCAAGGACGCACAAGGTACAAGGTACCCATTTATTTAATGTTTTTTACATTATCTTATCTATTCTTGGATCTCTGCCGACGCCCTTAAAGAGCGGACCCCGAGCAGAGGAAGCATCTTCAGTCGCCTCGGCGCAAGGACGCACACGGTACAAGGTACCCATTCATTTAATGTTTCTACATTATATTTTGGATTTCTCTGCCGACGTCCTCAAAGAGTGGACTTCGAGCAGAATGTTTTAGTCGCCTCGGCGTGAAAACACTCACGATACCAACAAACTTGGTATAAACCTAGTCTGTTGAATCCCCGTCACGAGCTGACGAGCATTCGACCCATTCGCTGGAAAAGAATCCGGTCCGCTCCGGCAACCCGAGGCTCGAATTCAAAGTTCACTACGCTAAAAAATCCAAGTCCTAGCGACCGCCCCAGGGCTTGGTCGAATTCTGGACTAGGCTCGGAAAAATTCTCCGAGCCCAAATCCCCTTGGTATAAGCATGAGCGTCGCTATGCCACTGGTCGAAGGACCGAGCAATGGAGCTCGGCTAACCAAACCTAAAACCAAACCCTGTGGCGGGTAAAGCTGAGGCCCTAGAGCCCATGTCCTCGGAACCTAAAATGGATCCGAGCAGAGAAACTTGGACTACAATAGACGAGTTTCCAAAAAAGTATATTCATTTCAAAAAGCCCGTAGGCTGAGTACAAAAATTCGGGTTCGGCCCTTACAAGTATGGGGGGCCATCCCGACTTTACAAAATAACAAAAATTACACTAAGGCTCGAGCTCGACCACTTCGGCTTCGGCAGTATCGGGAGCGGTAGGCTCAGCAGTCGGGGCTTCAGTAGCCTCGGCAGCAATGGGAGTAGCCTCAGGGGCGGCTTCGGGGGCGGCTTCGGTCGCCTCGGCTGGACCTCCCTAGTCGGCCCCTGGAGTTTCTGCCTCCGCCTCCGCCCTCTCGACCCCTGCTCCCGGTTGGAGCAGGTTTACATCGAAATCCGGGAGAAGCCGCCGCAGTTGGTTGCGGAAGTCCCGGAAGCCCTGAATTAGCCCGTTCACGCCCTCCTCTGCTAGGAGGTCGTGAAACTCCTCCGACTCGCGGAAGAGCCTTACCGCGTTCTGGGCTTGCTCCCGAGCCTCGAGCTCCCGAGCCTCGTGGTATGCGGCCTTCCGCTCGAGGGTTTTTATTTCCCGCTCGAACTCCAAGTGTCGGAGGCGGGCATTCCCCACCTCCTGCTCGCGGGAGGCCAACGCCAGCTCGGCTGCGGCCAAACGAGCCTCGGCGGCGCGCACTTCGGACCTTGTTAGTGTGTGCGCGCCCTTCTCTTCATCGAGCTCGGCGGTCAGAGCTCGAATTCTTTCCTCGGATGCTCCAATTCTCTCTTGGAGCACCTGACGTTCGGCCTCGGAGGCCTGGTACCTCGCCTCGGCGGCCAGGTACCTCGCCTGGGCCTCCTCGTAACCGCGCTGGCACCTCCGGGTCCGCTCCCGGTAGTCTTGGACTATGTGCATCAGCATTTCTGTCTCGTGCAAGTGCTGTAAAAGAGACGAAAAGAAAAACATAAGGCGCTGCGAGTAAACTTTTTACAAATTACACAGATGGAAATTTTTACTTACCCGGACGGCGTTGCAGCGGGTAGCGTCCATGAAGGCATTGTAGCTCATGGACTGTATCGTGGCCCGGTCGGCCGGGAGCAGCGCGACCCGAAATACTTCGCGCGCCACTCGAGGGTTTTTGAGGGCTGAATCGCCCTCGAATACCGACCAGGTGAGTGCAAGAGGCACTCGCTCCCCCGAGCCTGATGGGCTCGGAAGGCCAGCATCGGCTGGCCTAGGCGGAGCCGACCCCGAGGCTCCGTGACTGCTCCCCGGCTCGGATCTAGGGGGCTGGGGTCGGACAAGCGGCCGATCTGACTGCCGCACGACTGAGGCGGGGCGCGCAAGCTCCTCCCCTGGTCGGCAACTGAAGCATCCTGCCGACCAGGAATTTGTGCCAAGGGCACCGGGCATGGGAGCACCACCGAAGCTCCCCGGGAGCCCGAGCCCCTGGAATCCGCACCCTCCCTCTGACCAGCATCGGGGTGCGCGGGGCGAGAAGGCCCCACCTCGGAGTGCGCAGGGCGAGAAGGACCCGCCTCGGCCACTGCTGTCGCCGGGGTCACTGGGGTCGCCGAGACCTTCTGTTTCTTTCTCGGCTCGGTGGGCTCGCCCGAGAGCTCGGCGGCCCTCTTCTGGAAGCGAGCATAGAGGACTTCGCTTTTAGTCACCATCTTTGCGATATCTGCAAAGGCGAACAGGATTAGAACATTAGAACAGTAAGGAAATAAAAAGAGACATTGTAACTATCCTTACCGTGGGGACGTGCCGAGCTCAAGCCCACGTTCACCAAAGCGTCCTCACATATGAGGCCGTTCAGTAAGATGCCGTCCCCGAGGCTGCGGATGGCGTCGAGGATCCCCTGCTCACGTGGAGAAAGTCTGGGGGGTTTGTTGATGGACTTGAGCTGAGCCGGTCCCCACCTGGGGTCAAACCCCCAGGACTGTGCAGAACCAAAGAAGAAGAATTTCTCCTTCCAGCCATGAATGGATGAGGGGGCACCATGAAAAAGTGGCCGACCCGCCCGAAGGGCGATATACAGCCACTCACCGTCTCCCGGATTCGACTTAAAAATAAAAAGCCGCCGAAAAACGTTGACAGGGGTCGGAATCCCGTGCAGTAAGCATAGTGACAGAAAATCGATCACTGTCCTCCAGGCATTCGGAGCGAGTTGCGCCGGAACCAGCCGGCATACCATCAGCAACTCATTCACGAAGCCGTGAAGAGGAAATCGGAGACCGGCCCAGAGTGACTCTAGGTACACTCCAATCCGGCCTACCGGAGGATCGGTTACCCGATCCCCACACCTGGCGGGTTCCAAGCGGAACCCGTGAAGAGGGAAAAACCACTCTTCGGTCATTTCGACCTCCAGGACACTCATGGTAGACTCGACCTCACTGGGGAGAGAACCCATTGTAAGGGAAGAAAGGGATTAAGAAAGAAAAAAGGACGACCTGGGGAAGACGCCGGAGAATAGAACTTCGGACCGTGAAAGGCTGAAGGAAGAAAAGCTGGAAGAAGGCGATAAGAATGGGACAGAAGGCCAGGGGAGAGTTTATATAAACCTCCCCAACGGCCCCGATCGGCAAAAAGAAAAGCCGCACCCCGTTGAGATGACCGCACGTGTCGGTCCAAAAGACAGAACGACGCATTTAATTAGGGCTAACGCTTCGAACGCCGAAGCGCCCCATCGGATCGTGCGGCCCCATCATGAGCCCACGGCGCGAGGACGCCTCGCAAAAGGGGTCCCAATAATAAGGCTTTTCGGGAAAGAAGAGACGCCGCCTATTAAAGGCATCTCGAAGCGTCCGATAATCCAAAATGCGCAATAAATTAAAATTTTCGGAATTCGTAACGACCCAACTGAAGCTACTTCCCGCGCTCCAGCTGGTAGCCAACTGGAACTCGGAAGTCGGGGGTAGTGTTTGGGGAAAAACCCCAAGTCATACCGCCACGGTGGCGCGCGGCCAAAAAGCGCCGGCCGGAAAGGCGCTCGGCCAAAGGGTGCCGACCAGAGAGCACCAACCAGAGGGGTGCTCGGCTAGAAAGAGCCGACCAGAGGACGCCGACCAGAAAGCACCAACCAGAGGGGTGCTCGGCTAGAAAGAGCCGACCAGAAAAGCGCTCGATTAGAGGGCGCTGACCAGAGAGGAAAGAGCGCGAAATAAAGGCGCTCGACCAAAAGGCGCCGACCAGAAGCATTAGAAGCGACCCCGCCACAGGGCGCCCCATTGGGCGACCAGCTCGGCTCGACACCCCTGCCGAGCCGATTGCCTTGACCAGATGTTCAACCCCTGCCTAACCCCCTGAGGGACTTGACAACTCCACTACAACCTGCCGCTATCTCCAAGCCGTCAAGGCATAAGATCTCCGCAGGTATTTGGCACGACCTGCCATTAATGCATGAGACCCCCTCAAGTCTCCGATGCACTCAGTCATTTAATGAACACGGCTCAAGACGATCTCCGGATCACTGAACCATCAAAGCGTATGGCTCTCCCTGACCGCCGGTTCACTCGGTAATAAATGCACTTACCATCCATGGACCCCGGGCCTACCACGGCCGGCGGTTCAACCACTCCAACAGGTCCGATCGACCGTGACAACTTCCTGGTTCCAGTCTGATTCGGCCTCATATTCCACTACGCCATTAATGGGCCAAATCGTGCCCAATTATTACAAAAGAGGACAAACTCCCTGTCACCTCCCGGGCAACATAAAATCCCTCTATAAAAGGGAGCCTGGGAGGAAAGAAGAGGGGGACCGGAACGCAAGTAAACAGCACAGACACAATTGAGCACAATATCCTCTTCATCTTCTTCACTCTCTGGCTTGCTCTCTCCACATATTTGCCCCCTCTGACTTAAGCATCGGAGGGCCGGCGCTGGGGAGCCCGGCCACCGGCTTTTTTGCAGGACGGGACAGGACAGGACGCACTCTCCTCTCCGCTCTCTCACACCCCCCAGGAGGGCACAGGAGGACGCAGCCGGCCGGCGCACCGCCGTCCGCCCTCCCCGCGGCGGAGCTCCTCCTTCCTCGGCTTCGCGGCGGCCCCCGGGTCCAATTTCCAGCAACAATACATATTTTTTTTTTGAAGTTTACTATTTTTTTCATAAACTGGTGCTATAAATCCAATATCAGGCTATGGCCACATAATCCAGTGGCATTGATTAGAATACACAAAGTGCCAAATACCGTTATTTTTAACCACTAGTGGTTCACTGTCCAAATACTACTATTCTAACACCGGTGGTTTGATATCAAAATCAGTTTCTCAGATTATAAGTCGACAGGGCCAATGAATAATCTCTATTGGCGTGGCCAGATTATAGGTGTGTTAAGAATATATATATATATATATATATATATATATATATATATATATATATATATATATATATATATATATATATAACAATTTTTATAATTTGCCTAGTCATATTTTTCAAATTTTATAATATAGCATATAGAAAATGATTTTTCTTAGAACAAAGATCAACTTATTCTCTATGAAAGGTCAACCTTTTGGTGTTTGTTTTTATATATCAGAAAATTAACCCAGGTAGTTATAACTCTCTCACTCTACCTCTTTGATTTTGCTCATCATCTTACTTAGAATCACAAAAAATATAAGACTCCTTTTTCCAATGAAGCAAAGCAAACTTATCAAAAGCAATATCGCTACTAACAATGAATTTGGGTTATTTGGATCTGGGCATTGCAACCTATATCATTTCACCCCATATGTATAGCCGAAAAATATGCACTTTTTTTTCTATTTTGAAAAGGTCACAAACCCCTTCTCCATCATTCTCTCTCTTTCTCTATTATCTCTATTTCTCTCTCTACATGGCTTAGTGGACCCTTGCGGAACGGTCCCATACTTTCTTTATTGACTCTAGGTTAATCATAGCAGAGGGTCTGAGACCGGCGTTGTTGTGACCATCCATTGTGCCAGCCTCCACCCTTGACCTTCGCCAGCTATCGCACCATTGACGACCTGGTGTATTCCCCTTGCTTTGACTGGACACCTATTTCTTGATATAATTAATTAGGTTATATCATTTTGACTGATTCGGGCCATTGGGTATCACCACTCAGTCGATCTTGTCCATCTTCCTATGCAAATCTCTTCTTATGGTCAGCCTTGAATTTGTAAAGGGATGCAGTCATTCCAACAAGAATACTCTAAATCCTAAATTGGGGTAAAATCGTAACCCTTTATTTATTTTTGAATTAGGGTAGCATAAGGACCAAAAATTTATGGTTAAGGGTAAATTCAAACATTAAAATGAAATTAGAAAATTAGCAATTAATTAATTAATATTTTTGATGGTTGATAAAGTACAAATTGGAGTTGTACTAATGTTTAATTAATTGAATATGTTAGGGGTGAACTTGGACCGATAAATATTTTATTTAGGTTTTACTGGCAATACGCATAAGGACCCCTGTAAGCAATCAGCTATATGTATATATGTGTTTATTTATATATTTATATATCGTGTGTCAATGGTTCTTGGTTTTGCATGGGATGATTATAATTTGTCGCATGATTGCTAGTATGAAATTTTCGCATGGGAGGCATATGGAGATTCTTCAATATTAGGATCACCATCCTATCAAATGTTATTACATAGGATGGATATTTTTTTTTATGTTTCAACCCGCTTGGGAAGAAACAAGATTTGAAATTCTTACCCTTTACATGTTTCTTTCTGCAAACAAAACATTTAGCTACCTGATTTCTATGGCCAACAAGATTGGGGCGTCACCTATGCTTACATGACTTATCATATTTGGTTAAACAGAAATACCCACATCTTTGAGGGGAGGAGGTCTCCTCCGTGAGCTGTGGTGGACAGGGCTATCCATCATGCGGCCGAGATCATCGACACTACCAGGACGACTTCACCTGGGAGGATTAGAAATACCTGGGATTCTCATATAGCTGTCATAACGCCCAGAGTCACTTTTGTCACTTAGGAACCCCCATCCCCTGGTCACCTCAAGGTGAACTTCGATGGTAGTGTGCTAGCAGGAGGAAACAGAGGTGGGATGGGGTTCGTGATCTGAGATCACAATTTCTACCTGATTACTACGAGAGGGCGACGCATCCATGATACGACAATTATAGGAGCGGAACTCAGGATGGCATGGGAGGGTATCACATATGCGAGGTCTATTCTAGGGGTTGGTGAGATCATCCTGAAAAGGAGACTTTGCCATGGTGATTGACTGGATTCAGGATGTTGTGCAATAGGCTGATGCTCATCCTCTCTTTAGCAATATACAATAGATGGTGCGAGATTGTGACTTCTTTCAGACTGCCCATGTATACCGGGAGGCAAACAGGGCAGCTGACTGGGTTGCCTCCTTTGCTGCTCATTACTTCGGAGAGGTCTCATGGATATGGGCAGATGTTGTACCCTCTTCTTTAGGCCACATTATGTATCTTGACTCAATTTGTTGTACTCATGCCAGATTAACGTGAGCGACTATTTTACCCAAAAAATAAATAAATAACATCGCAGTGGACGTTCTAAGATTGGACCCACTTCATTTTTTGGGTCGAGTTGACCCGTGACCCAATCCAACCCGACCTGCTTAGAACTAAACCGCCTGTGGGACTGAATTGGGTTCTAAGATTGAACAATTTCATTTTTCGGGTCGAGTTTGGGTTTACAATATTCGAACCAAACCCAACCCAATCCGATTGGTTTAATTTTTGAAAACTTTTGAGTTTTTAATCCTACGACCCAACTCGAACTCAGAAAAGCATGGGTGGCGGTTTGATTGAAAATACATGTCTTATTTCTTTGGCTGAGAACAGCATGGTGAATACACTGCCTTCTTACCTTTTTTTTTTCTCGACCATTATTCGCTAATGTACTGCAAATGCTGGAGCATGAAGGGAGGATGTGTGGGTATTACGTTGCTTGATAAGCCGTTGTGCTCCTTGTGATGTAAAACTAGAATCTTGGAACCTCTTTTTGATTGATAAAAAATCTTCAAATTTTTATGGACCTTGCGTTTTGATGATGGCAAAAACTGCTATTACACCAGATTTAAATGTTGGAAATTGAGACATTTGAGGTTCTAGGTGTAGTATAACCCACAAGGTGCAATTACCACTTCTTCTGAAGGATGGAAACACAGACCCACCGAAACAAAACAAAACAAAAAAAACAAAAAAAAAAAAAAGAAGGAAAAAGGATGTGAGGCGGAAAAAAAAGAGAGGCTGGAGGCATTTGAAGAGAAGGCTACAAGGTTAGATGGGAAGGCATGGTGGAAACTATGAGAAAAGAGACGACAAGGCACGAAACGAAAGGTTAGTGTAATAATGCATTACATCTCACAGCTGCTAGTTGTAGTTTGATAGTTCCCTACTGGTGTTGCTAGTTGTTAATCCATACAGCTGAAGTAAGCTTGCAAAATCTTTGAAAGACGAGTGGGCCGAACCTAATCCGATCCAGACCTAAATTTTTTGGGTTGGAACTGGATTATGCATGGACCCAACCCGACCTAAATGATCCATTGAGTCAAAAATTATAGCCGTGGACTACCCCAACCCGTTTTTCTATTAGGTTGGGTCTAAGTCCAACATTAGGATCCAAATAAGATATCAGGTTGGGTCGAGGTCACTCATGACCCAGACGGTGCGACCTATTTGCACCCCTACTTATTATGGTCAATTTGCCGCCCATTAAATTGCAAGTTATAGTCTTCTTTTCCCCACTCCCTGCCGTAAAGTCATGATCTTTTCTTCCTCTCAAGGGTATGGGGAATAGCCAATAAATTGGTTGGCTGCTTCTTATACTCTTTTAGGTGGAGGAGGTGAAAAACTTGTAGAGACTGCTGTGAGGATAAAAAGTAGCATCCCTCGAGATTAGACATGACAGCCTTGCATAGACATGATATCCTGAGAATTCTAATGTGATGGTGATCCTTAATTTAGTGTCACGTAACAATAAAGCCAACTTGCTACAGCTAAAATATCCCCTAAATGATACTAATCAGAACAGGGAGAAGCCTCGTAAACCAAATATACTGAAAAGAATTCTAAAATCAGAAGGCAGGCATTCTTAGTGTAACAATAATGAGTCATTTAAGGTTTGACCAACCTTTTGCTTAAATCAAGTCCCCAAAATGATCAGATTTTAGAGAAGTCTTAGGCCGGAAACAGGCCCGAGAAAACAACCCACTCCCTCCAGGCTCTCTCTCCCGTACTCAACTCTCTCCCCACTCTCCTCTGAAAAAGTTCACTTATAACCAAGGACCGCCAAACCAATACTGAGACCCATACCGGTCAGCAGTCGGCATGATTTGGTTCCGAGCCGAAACCGGTATGGCTAGAGTGTGCCGGTTCCGTACCGGCACGTCTAATTTTTTTATAATATTTTTTAAAAATATTTAATTGGTTATCACTCTTTCAGGCAGCTCTGGTAACTGAAAATCAGCCATCCGCCCTTCACCTGGGTTTCAAACAAAGCATGGCAAGTGGCCTTGCTGAAAGAATGCAACATTAAGGGATATCTTGAGTGACACGTGGCAAGTACTGCACGCGTTACATCTCCCTGTTGTCCATAACTATGTCAGTGGAAATATCTTATCCAAATAGACTTGGATGAACATAACTCTGCAGCCACTAAAAAATCTCGCAAATAAGGATGGCATCTCCGATGGCATTGCGGCTCTTCTCCCCAAACTTACCTTGTCCTCAATGGAGGTGCTCCAAAGCAGGCCACATTACCCAAAGCCTCGAGAGGCAACTCACCAGAAGAAGATTAACAGCAGCAGCAGCTCTCGCAACAGCTTTCCTAGTTAAGGAAGCCTTCTCAAATTTGAACAATGCGTCATCTTTGGAATTTAGATTTACAGTTCCAGACCAGACACTGGAGGAGGCTGATGCTGGGGTAAAGGTCCATGCACGGGACCTCCTGCAAATAAAAGATTTTATAGATTCAAAGTCATGGAAGGAAGCACAGCTTGCACTCAGGGAGAGATCTTCATTTCTCAAACAAGACCTTTACACCATCATTCAAGCGAAACCAGGAAGCCAAAGGCTGCAGCTAAGAAAGCTCTACTCCATTCTCTTTAACAATGTTTCTAGGGTGAGTTCATGATCCTCCATGCATAAAAAAGGCTGGTTTAGGCGCATTCTGCCTGTCATTCTGCTTTGTGCAAGATTGAGAAAATATTCAAGTAAAATGTTCTCGATTTTTACCTTTGCAGCTGGATTATGCAGCGAGAGACAAGGATGAGAATGTAGCGCGAGAATGCTATAACAATATTGTTGCCACTCTAGATGAGATTTTTGCGATTATCTAACAACTTCAATGCTTTGAGTTTAGTCAAAAAAAGAAATGGTGGAAAAACTAAAAGCATGATGGCAGTTAATAATGCAAGATCCAGTTAATCTCATATGACAACCACAATCCTATTATTTTATGAAACTGCAGCAAGATTTCAAGCAGAAATAACTAGCTGCATGACAAATAATTCATTCACAGATGATGAGCAGCTTGGTTCTTTTTCTTTCCACATATAGGTTTGGGTTAATACGGTATGAAGATTGATTCATATCTGCCACTAAATCTTTGTCCATTTTGAATGCTGAATGGACATGACGATGAAGCAAAAAGAATGACTTATATGCAAGCACCTAGAAATGTTATCGTTCCAGAAGTTCCCTCTTGAATGAAGCATATACATGGTGACTCTACAGCAGAAGCTCAAAATGTGCAGTGTCAGGTCAAACTCAGCCCAGGAAATGGATTACTTCCGGATGCTTGATGCTCCTCAGATATTCCAAGATAGGAACTTTACAGATTGCTCTTGATAGTCTTTGCAGTGGAGACAGCTCTGACCATTTCCATGCATTTACAGAAGAAGATTTTGTAATTACATAGAACTGATTGCACCTCATCTCACAGTCAGTTACCCGCAGTTTGGTTGTTCCTTCAAGTTACCTGCTGCATAAACCTTCACAAAGAATACAATGGCAGGGATAAAACAGAGTACTGTCAGTGCTTCAGAAAAATGATCACTGGGTATTTGTAGCAAATCAGGATTTTGACCATGTGTCTTTATTTCGAGATTGTAGCTATATAGAAATCCAGAGACTAATTGATATAATATTACGGACTTCCACATTCTAGAATAAGCATGTTCATAAAAACTTCCATACAAAGAACACTATATTCCAGAATAAGCTTAGTGAAGATTTTACTTCAGATTCACCTAAAATTTTAAGGCTGGATAAGAAAGCAATACATTTGGTTTCAAAACGCACAGACATGGATAACAGATTATTAAGGGGCTGTTTCGATGCCTAGATAAGTTATTCGTTGGATAAATCCAATTTAGATCAACAGTGAAGGAAGTGATACTTGCATGGAGTGAGGAAATTCTGCTCAACAATGGCAGTAAGGAAGCACACAATCCTGAAAAAATGGAAATGTTAACTTCCGGTGAAAAGGTGATTTACAGTATCCTGTTTTTTAGGGACTATTTATTCTATAGTTTTCCCAATTAGGAAAACTCTTCACGTCCCCGTATCAAACTCTTTGCTTCCCATAGTATACAACCCTTCTATTGTGGGCTAAATTTTCTCAAATTCAAGGAATAACCTAATTGAACATGCAAACAGGGCCCATTTACCAATCTGTAGCTGTTGCGGACAGAAAGACATCACATTTGATTTCATATGATTTAGTTTACATCAAACATACTATTTTGGAGACCCTTTAGGATAACAAACACACAGTAACAAAAGTGCATCAAGTTTAAATTGTTAGGGGCTGATAGCACAACAGGGTAAGGGAGGCATAGACTGAAGAATGATATGATTTTATTTTCTAGACTGCAGCTAATAGCTGTATAAAAAAGTCCAATATCGGTATATTTCTTTTCTTTTTTTTAGAAGAGAAATCATCCCAGACAAAATCAAAAGAATTTTTGCTTTTCTTTCCCTTCAACACAGCTTACTCATAAGTGGATTGTGTGAATGTGTTTGTGTTTGTGTTTGCTGTGTCGGTACGGTACGAGACGATTATAGTACCACGAGAATGTGAATGAATTTATTTGGGTGTTAATTGTTTGAAGATTTCCCTGACACCTCTTTATGAGAGTTGTCCTCTAGGAGCAATAGACATGTAAAGATCTAGAAACAGATGTAGTGTCATCAAGGAGCAATAGTACACGTACCTTGACGGTTCCGCTTCATACTAAAATCAGATATTCGGAAAAATAGGCTTGCTAACTTCTTGAAAAATTATATATAGGGTTTTCAAACAACAAGCCCGGCCCCATGAACTTTAGGCAATGACCAAGTTTCAGTCAGGTAAAGCTAACACAGCTATGCCTGCAACGTATGCTCAGGCATAATCTACTTAAATTTAGAGCATACGTAGTTGTATCTACAAGGTCAAGATAGGCAGTGTACAGCAATTTTAAGCAGAATTTAACATCACATTTACAATCAAAGTTTAACTTTACCACAGAATCCTCAACAATCACCTTTTTTTTTTAACATTCTAGATTGCACCTACCAGCCATGAAGCATGGTAAGTTTAAAGAAATAACAAATATGGCAACCATGGACAATAAAGAGAACTTGGTGAAGATAGTGACTCAGGCAGCTTATCCTGTTCACTTTTTGTGAACTTTTCCATTTTGATCATTTTCCCAAGTGAATAGCAGTTTATTCTACGACACTTAGAATGTGAATGAGGGAAGGACCTAAAATTGATAATTGAATCATTGTAGTGGTATCTTGAACTCAAATTTATCAGGTCAAGGAAGAGCCCTTCAACAAGCTTTCCGTGAACAATAACTGGTATTTATGATGGCTAGTAGAGCCTTGAGAATTTCTCCGTGTACATGTCCATGCATGAGCACACGAGCATGCATTTGAGTTTGTTCAAGTATAAGAAGATAACAACTAACTTCAGATTAGATTTTAATGGCATCCTAGACTAACATATTTATATTCTCAAAGTAATTATTTCCGCTCCAAATTGTCCTGCAACATTTGAAGTATAAGCCACTTTAAACATTGCGCCCAATCAGCAGCTTGAGGGACACAATTGCGTGGCTCTATATAACAATCCGTCCTTCAGTATGCATTCTTTCAGATGTCCTTTCTTAAATTCTCTATCTCCTCTTTAAAATCTGAATCTATCATATACAATCATGTATCTTCCATAATGACAAGATGTTTGTATCTACATTCTACATAGAAATCAATCTAGAGAAAATTGATGGCGGAAGACTAGATAACGTGACAGCTAATTTACTTGTAGCCCTCTGCTTGTATTTCATCACTAGGCTTAATTGTTGCAGATAGGACATTCAGTTCAAGTGCCAAGTTTCCTGTGATTTATATTGCATATATAGAAATTAAAATGGTTTTTGATCTATATGCATGATGGTCTTATGACCGAATAAAAATCAAGGTAGTGGTCACATCCTGGTGAAGAGCATACAGCTCCTTATTATGGGTAGGATAATTAAGTCGCACTCTCTAAAACATCTCCAGATGGCCACCAAGGTGGTAGCCTAGTGGTAAGGAGGCGATAATTCCGCCCAAGTTGCCCGGGTTCGAAACGCACGGACGTCGATTAAATTAGGGGACCGGATGTCCCACACCCGGATGGCTTGCTGGCGGTTATAATTTCCTTCCACTTGTACCAAGGTGGCGCTGGGGTGACGTACCCACATGTGTGGCGGTGAGCCCACGGGTCGGAAAAGGCACGCAAAACCTGCGACCTGTATCAAACATTCTCTGGTGGAAGGGGGGCCCAGTGGGGGCTGCTACGCGGGTGGGCTGGTCCCTCCCCCTCCCCTCCTATTGATTCACCAAAAAAAAAAAAAAAATCTCCAGATGATATATTATAGGTCTCCTACCTTGCACAAGAACTACTCCTAGCACATGCCTTGAAACATTGAATTCTATCTTAAAGGATCATTAAATATTAGACAACATCAATACTAGTGCTTTACAAATCTTCTTTTCCAGAAGCTGAGAGGAAACCTCATTTAATAAACCATTGAAATTTCTGGTTGGCCCTTATCAAATTATGAAAGGGTGCTGTAAATCATTGAAAAGTGCTTGATGAATTTGTGAACATATTGACATGCTCCTATAAAGCTTTGCAGCTTTGTTGCTGTCTTAGTTTTAGACTAGTTTGAGAAAACACTTAGTTTCTCTGAGCCAATCTTAATTCTCATCGTTTGATTACAAGTGGAAGGTATGTTAGACATTGCTCTGCAATTAACCTCAATTTTTATTTTTTTTAGCATTTTGAAGATCTTTGCAAAGTGTTGGACATATTCCACCCAGCTAATACTATAAGTCAGTATATCATCCAAATACGCAATCATAAAGTCTTCAATAAAAGGCTGCAACACCTCTTTCATAAGTTAACAAGGGAATTGCACAAGCTGAATGGCATAACCACCCACTCAAACAAATCCAGTTTTGTCTATCCTGAATCTGGACTTAAGAATATCCATATCTTAAATCCAGCTTTGTAGTGTGCATGTCTAAGCCGGTCTAGTAAATCAGGGTAGATTTCTAAATCATATCTTGTACTTTCTAAACAAGTAAATACAACCCAAGATTCTTAATTCTACTAATATGAAACATAATACAAAACGTATGTAATAAATATCTATTCAAGTATGACTCGAACTACTAAACTGATCTCATTGCTGGATTTGACCTCATCTAATCCTAGTGAAGAAATTAGTCCAAAGCAGTACCAAAGGTCAGCATCAAAGTGAATACCTGTATGCATAAAACAGACATGTGAACATTTCACTATTGCTCGACCAAGGATAGCTAACTTGTTCTTTCCTGATAACCAATAAAAATCTTAACCAAGGCTTCAAGTTCCAGCCCATGTAGGTTCAAGTTTTTAGACAGGGATCATGCAGGCAAATGCCAACGCCCACACAGATCAGCATAGAACCTAATTCTTTTTTAAATACTTTTAATAATAAAAAGCTATTAGGTTATTTTTTTATATTTCAGCACAACATGCCTGTGCCAACACAGCATAACAAAGTATGTGCTATGTTGTCCAGTGACTGGCATGCCAACAGTCGAATCCTGGATATTAATAAAAAAAAGTAATAGAAAATGAGCAATAAAATCCGAAAATTAACAAAAAGATGAAAAAAGAAAATAACTCAATTGTGCTAAAGTTCAGCATATGTGTTTAACTTTTTCCTAGATCATCTGATGTTCAAATTTCAAAATTCTGTGTTCCAATCCAAGCTTATGCAACACACTGACAACCCTCAATATAGAAGAATATGCAGATTTTGCTTCTCTTAGATTAAGAGATGAATGTAGATATTGCATATTATCTTTCAAAACTCCAAGAATCTTTCTTCACTTTTTTGTATACAACAAAAAAAGATTATATCCTGGGTCCAGTCAGCTATAAGAACAACTAATGACTCCATAAAATATCTTCCCCAATTTTTGTTATACAATTCTAAATTCTACAATTGACATGAAAAAAATCAGTATTCACCAAAACTTAAGCATGTTAGACCTGATATACATTATTGAACCCTTTCCTAATAGTTTAAGCATTTGGCTTCATCTGGTTAGTTAAAATGGTATCACAGTCCAGTTTGCTGGAGGCCACATCATCTAAGCCAACTTTTGTTAAATAACCGGCTGTTATCTTGCCCCACTTTCCGTCTCTACATGCATGATCCGAATACACACAAGGGAAGTGTTAGGCCTGATATACAGTTTTGCCTCATTCCCTAATTGCTTAAGCTTTCGGCATCAACTGGTTTTTTAACAAAGCAACTATACAAAGCATACACAATTTAACCTAGAAACCATTGCAAAATAACAAGTTAGGGAGCAGGTGACAACTTACTTGATTGGCATATGAGAGAATGGAATTGACAAGATCCTCATTTATTGAAATGGGCAATGGAGGCATCTGACTCATAACACCAGGCATCTCACTCATGCTGTTAAATAAATAAATTATGTTCACAAACTAGCAGCAACATCCAATAACACATTTATTAACTAACAGATGTTTAATAAAATGATTATGGCACTATACCTATTTATAATGCCTGTAATGTTGTTTCTTGTGCGACAAAAGAGTTCAATGTTATTACGCATCTGCAAAAATGAAGATATTTCAATAGAAATTAAAAGAAACATAATATTTGTTGCCAAGAAACTCTGCATTAAGATGCATAACAATTGGAGAGATAGAACGGGCATACACACTGAAAGGGAGTACATGTTCTTACACAGATAATTTCTTCTTAAAATATGTCAGTAAAGGAGAATGTTGTCAGGGATATATTGGAATCTACAGGGATGAATCTAGAATGCAAGTTACCTAACTAATATTTACCATAACATCGTGAATGGTGATATATCTTGGATCTCTTTCTTTTGTTTTTCCTGGGATTCTCTTGTTGGCTATCAGTTATTAACAGTGGTTGAAAAAGAATAAAAGAAAAACCACATCAAATAAAATTTTGTGTTGGCTCTCCTTCAAAGGAGATGGATTCATCAGAAATGTGGATCTTCAAAATTCACTAGGAGTAGGCCTTCACCTAATATATTCTTTTATCAATGATACAAGTTGTAAAGGCTTGTGGTGGAAAGATAATTCCTGCAGAAGTTGTTCATCCATGTTGCTTATTGTTGCTTAATTACTTATGAATCCATTGACTCTCTCTCTTTCTTCCATGTAGCCCATATGACTTACAACACAAGGTCATTATAAGTAAGCTATGCTCATATTCTCGATGAATGAGATCTAGACCTTGTACCAAAAGTAATACTACCATCACTGTATTTGTCTGGTATTTATAGTTTTACCCATTTGTTCTTTAACATCCACATGCAATGTCCAATAAGAGATGAATGTAGTTAATTATGTCTTCATTGGTTCTCTCATACTTTCAAACTCGATGTTTCTTATAATATAAATTCAAGAATTAGGTATGCTCATTCTAGGAATGGACTAGTATATGCAAGAACCTGGAACTCCTAGCATAAATACATTGCTATGTCTAAGTTTGGGTTTAGTAATGCCATCTATTTGTTAAAATTCATACAGAATTCAAAATGAATCAGGTTGAATTAATTTGGCTACAGCAATCACTTAATTAAGATCCAAATTTGATCTTTTAACGCATTATGATGCTTAACTCTAATTTTATTGGATGTCTCCGGTGAGACTCTGATGCTTTACTCTAGTATGGCCATGTTCTGAAAAAGGCAGAGGCAACCACCTAAGTGGCCAACATAGGCCAAGGCCCACTGAAAATATTTCCTAGTATTGGGGTAGCCTATCGGCTAGTCCCCCTGACTAGTTCCAAGTGCCTTGGTGCAAGTAACCGCAGCTACTGCAGGTAAAGACCATCAGAAGCTAATGGAGGCAGCAGTGGTAGTCATTGCTTCTGTGGACGGTGTGGTTGTGGTGGCTGGCATCAGCCATGGCAGATGCTATTACTTGACCCAAAAATGAAGAACAATTATAATTCTAATTATCCTTTTTGAACTCTGAAAAGAAATACTTAGATTTTTGTATCTTCGATTTTTTTTTTCCAAATGCCTCAAACTCTAGGCACCAATCGGAACCAACAGCTGCCCTTCTAGCACCTATAATCTTCCTGAAAAAAATAACTATGGACAAAAAAATATGCTACAAGGTTAGTTATACAGTCTTTGCTAATTAAAATGCAGTTAGACAAAGGAACTCTTTTTTGGGAAAGCAAGGGAGGCAAAGCCATCCAGAGCCATTTTCAAGATAATCATAAAAGAGAAGAGAAAAAAACAAAAGGGAAGAGATGGAAGAAGGGATAGAGGGAAGTACAATCAGAATAGACTTAAGAAACAGCAGTAGGAGAGAACGAGAGCGAAAGAGGCCAGAAAGAAGATAAGGTAGATCAGGGGGTTAAGCGCAGAGCAGGGTGGCAGCAGTAGTGAATGAAGAGGCCTGTTTGTCAGATGCCATCAAAGAAGAGGCCCTTGATTTTGGAAGGAATGAAATTAATTCTGATAATTGTTTTTTCAGAAGGATTTTGTTTTGATTTTAAATTTTTCACAAAATTATGCTAAATAATGAATTAAGCATATTACGAAACTTGCCTACTTCAAGACGAACCAGTAGCTTTTCGATGAAAGAATTAAAACACCAACTAAACAGCTAATTGACCTTGAATTTTTAGGCATCCAACAAAAAATTTGAAATAGATACAATGTAGGTATAAACTTTTTCCAGAGATATTACCACCTTAACCTTTTTTTAAGATATAAACTATATCAGACTATTTTCCTTCAATGAAAACATAAATTTTGGAACTCAAAAATTACTTGTCAATTCCTATTAACACATCAAGCATTACGAGTTCTCTTATATATGGATTGCTTCTGTGATAATAGCATGATTCCATGTATAAAACACCATGACATTACTCCAGGTATAAATCAGAATCAGATTAACATTTAAAATCTTATAATCAAAACATAACATGGTACATTGTATTATGTTGAGCATCATTCAGTATGCTATAATAGAGAGTGATGCAGACCGACAGTACTCTAATATATACTCCCTCATGAAGAGTTGATATAATGCTGTTGAAGCCAAGTCAGCATATATATTGCACAAAATGGTCTGGTAAGTGCATATACTTAAGTTATTGATTTAGATAGATGTTATGTATTGTCCTCATCAGAAAATTTCATAATTTGTGGTTTTCTTGAAAAAACTGTTCAATGTAGCGCTTAAAAGCAATAAATCTGAACCCATTGATTAAATGATCACGCTACATAGACTCGAAGAACACTAAGCATGAACATAGGGTATGAGAAGGTTCAAAAATTGGTGAAATGCCAGATTCTTGCAAAATTGAACATATAGTCTAATAAGAAGAGCAAATTGCTACAGTTTTTTATTGTATCAGGCAAGGTCTGTTGAACCGGCCGGTTCAGCGCGTACCGTACTGGTACTGGCCCCAACCGGTATGGTTCGGCTGTGAAAAACGGTTGTGGCCCTATAGGGGCCGGAACCGGCCAATTTTCGCTGTGTACCAGTACGAACCGGGTTGGTACCAGCCCAAGCGTGACTTCTTCCCGCCCGCGCAAGCGCGCGCTGGAACCGTGCTCACGCGTGGTTCCCCGCGCACAGAGAAGAGCGTCGCGCAGGCGCGAGCGATGAGTCATGTGCCCAACTCGCATCCGCGCAGGGAACCGCGCCCGCGGCCGGTTCTCCCGCAAGGAATCGGCACGCAAGCGATTCCCTGTGCCCGTGCGCGGAGCAGCGCGCCCACGCGAGACAGCCCGCGTGGGCCATTTAATGCCACAGAGTAGAATTTAATGCGTTCGCACATTGTTTTTTTTTTGCGTCCGCGGACGCTGCTCTGTTGGTCGGTTCGGTACCGGTTCCAACCGATACCGAACCAATACCATACCGATATCAGTGCCTATCGGTACATCGGTACAGTTAGTACGGCGGACCGTCACTATTAGGTGATATTTTGAAACAAATAGCAAAATACCTAAGAAATAAAATATCATTTTGACATACTGAGCATTCATATACACATGCATCAACTTTAAACACCACCAAAGCCTTCAGCAACTGATTTTGACCCCCAATTCCCCAAGCCATAAAAAGAAAAAAAGAAAACAAAGATTCGCAGCACTTAAAAATAAACTGATGTCTCAATTATGCCTAAGAGATATTGTTCTGCATTGGACAACTATCAGGGAAGGTAAAATGCTATTAAGAACTCTGATGACCTTCCTCTCAATTTGAGACCTTCAAGTCCTTTCATCTATAATAATGTAAACAAATCTGGGAAAATGGTAAAATACAGCCACTTTGTTCTGACAGTGCCGTAGCATGTGCTGATTCCAAACATTAATAGCAAAATGAATATGATGAGCACATCTCAAACAGTAAAGGGGGTGGGGGGGAGATCTAAGATACTAACCTGGAATGTTGAAATATTAGCAGCAATTTTGTTAAAAAGTCGAGCATTTTCACCTAGAAGATGCTGTGTTGCACCATCAATTACAGGGGCTACTTAAACAAACAAAAAAAATATTATGATTAGAGCAGATGAACAAAAATCAACAACAAACTATACTATATCGAGTAAGAAAATCTTTGACATAAGCAAATTATCAAGTACTGGACCAGATAGTTTGGTGTTTGCTATGGAATGACTGTAGCAAAATATACTTGAGATAACAACATGAAGTTGCCTAAAATTTTCTACCAGGACTTGTCAAAAGCAGTTCTGTTGATATTCATCAATATCCGAAACAAAGATAACAAATATGTTAGACAGGACAAAGGGGGAAAACAGGAAAGGACTTCAAAATTCTTTTATGCAAAGAGGTAGTAACCATACCCTGGGGAGAGGAAATAAAAGCTCTACAACCTAGTAAAAACTGAACATCAAGAACATTTTTCCCAAACTTTATTTGAACACTGAATAACCGACAAATAAACAGCCATAACTTGAACTTCAGAAACTTCATATATAACAAGTTGGGAATATGATTGACTGTGGTTCTAATGAAATGGATTATTTCTCAATCTATGGAAGTCAGACATGTACTATGCATGCAATATCTGGACATTATTCAACTATAACAAGAAGTTCATCCAAGGTTTGATTACATGGTGTAACCTATTTCATGTATACTAGATCTCCCAATGATTCTCCATATACACACATTCTCACTCTTAATGCAATGTACTAGCTAATTTGGGAATTTCTTTCACCTCTTTGATACCTACTAAGCATATGGATCATAAGTGGCTAGGTATGTATACTAGCCCCTTTGGCATTTCAGTTTGGTATTATCTTTCAAAGAAAATCTCAATTATTCTGTCATGCCTCAAAGTAAACCTTTTCTGGCCTTATTGCCTCTTGTTCTTCACCACACAACCGCAAAGTTTCTTTACTAGTATGACATTAATAATTACTAGTCACTACTCAAGAACTCAGTTGCTTTCTTACGACAACCGATCATCTGATCCCACATTATCATGGGTTTAATTCTCAAGTACCATCTTCAGTCTTCAATATTTTCCTTTTAAAAGATGTCATGCTGTTCACGTTTAAAAAAAAAAAAAAAAAATCTAACACCTCGTAAATGAGCATTTTATGATAGTAATTCTTACTTTTCTCTTAGTGTTCACACGGACCGAAACTGGTATCACCTTATAATAAAATTGGTACCATCTTGTAATATTTGCAAATCAATTTGTGATTCCATCTGTAGCAAAATTTATATGCAACATTTTATGCATTCTCAAAAATCAATATATATATATGAGTTAGACTACAGTTTATGTTAAATCTTTAGTAAATATTTAATGATTAAATCAATGCTAGGCCCTTCAAATATACTATTGATCATGATCTATATCACTAAAAATTCCTGGAAAATCAAAACTACTTGTTTTGCTAATCTATAACCTATGCATCAAATGGATACAAAATGAGTGGCTTTAATGATATGAGACATATTTTGCCACAATCTAAGCATCAAAATCTACTGATTTTCAATCTATATATATTTTAACATGTTTAGATCATGATAAATAAGATGATTCTCAATTTAAATGTCCTATCATTTATTTTAGCACAATGGTACAATGGGCACCATCCATTTTGCACCCATGTAATGATGTAAGCATAGGTTAGATAACTCCAGCAAGTATAATTTTTAATCCTTAGGTGCTTTTATAAGTGTAGATCATAACCATGTGGATCTTTGATTTGGAAGCCTCAACATTAAATTTAGAATTGTTAAATCATTTATGAAAGAAACATAAAATGTGTGGCCCAACTCTCTCTCTCTCTCTCTCTCTATCTATCTATCTATATATATATATATATACACACACACACACACACACCCAGAGAGAGAGGTGAACTAAGCTCCGGTCAACTAGATATGAAGTCAGATTTGGCCCGGCGAAATTAGAAGATGTGGGTTTAAGAATGATGATCCAAACCATTGAATGTGATCTACCCCTCTAAACTGCTTACCGACTAAAAATCATGTAATTTAGAGACCCCTAAAATATGTATCAAGTCAAAAATGGATAGTTTAAATAACATGATACGATACATATTTTTAACTACTCGATGCATAAGCCAAGGGTCTCCAAATTATACAATTTGGTCTATAGGCAGTCTAGAGGTAGTAGATCACATTCCATAGCTCGAATCATCATTGTCGGACTCCCATCTTCTGATTTCACCTGAAGGGATGCCTTTAAATTCAAGCAACTATATCCTAATTTACCTCTCTCTATATATAATATATAAATTCATAATTTTTTTTCTCCAGTCACACTTGTGATGCATAAGCACCCATGACACTAACAATCTTTTAACCTAAAATCAAATTAATAGCCATTAACATCGTTTATCCCTTTCAGATTTATAATATTATCCTTAATTTATCCACTATGGTTCAAAACTGCAAATTAAGACCCTAGCCCATAGAAGAAACATATAAGGCTGGGCTAAGATTGACAGCCAATCATAATAAGATGATTAAACTATGAAATAAACTATACTTCTTTTTTCAAAAATAATTTTATAACTATACTGATTAAAATAGTATGTGAGGCCCTCCTTGCAAAACTTAAATAACTACATAAATAAATAATATGCAACAACTACTAAAAAAGGAGGAAAAGTGAGAGATCTGGATTGCGTTAGATGCACAAAGAATAAAGTAGTAAGGACTTTGTGGAAGAATGAATTCACGGAATGATGTGCACTTCAACAAATTGTTGAATGAGGAAATGCTAAGTTTTTATAGTCACAAAGGGATCTATTCAAATACTGGCATAGTTTTAGGAGGTCCTTTTGGTTAGGAGAAAATTAAAGAAAGAAAAAGGAAAAGAAGAGGTGTCCGGAGCCAAGAGAGTTGAGTCTAGAAACACACAAGATGGCAATAAAAGTATTTAAAAAGAAGGAACAAATTGGACTAAAGTCTAATAAAAGAAATCCCAAGGACTAAAAAGCTGTCATGATGCCATATATATCATTCAGGAATTTGAAAACAGTTAAAAGCTTTCCTTTTGAACATAAAACAGAGCATTGATGTTATGTGATGTCCATATAACCAATGTGAAGATAACAAAACTTGTGTTCAATGCAGTGTATGCATTCACATCTTCTGAATAGTTGTATGCCTTATGCAGTTTATCTAAGTTCCAAGTTGTTTAGGTTTTATTTGTTCATATATGACACTAGTAAAAGCATCTTCTTAATTACAAGAAAACGATAAGAATTACTATCATCCAGTTAACATAATACGTATATCCTTCTCTGATAGTGAAGTGTATTATGAACGAAAACCATATGAGTGGAAGAAGTTCAGGAATAAATTTATCCGAATAACATAGAAATAGTGTATATTTAACTAAAGAGTTGAGACTTAAGATAAATATTGATTATCCGATGAAAGTTAACTTGGTAAATCATCAGCTCAGCTTAAGCATTTCAAGAATGTGAACAACCAACCTTCACACGAAAATTGATTATTGTGGTTCACATGATTCATCATAGAAGAATAAACAGCTGCATTGTCTGGTTGAATGGGATGTATATCAGCCCTTGCGGAACAATCCACCATCTTTTCCTGAAAAATGCACACATCATTTACATACTGGATCCGTAAATTATTACAGCAGACTACAAATGTTAGATGTGCCAACAAAGAAACCACATCTCCAGTCTAAAAAAGTTGCATATATGCAGATTCTTTCCTTTGACCGATAATTGAATATATTTTTCGGATGGATTTTTCTTGATCAACAAGAAAGAAGCATGCAACTTGTTAAAACATAAAATGAAACCCTCCACTACAAAGTGAAATAGACAGTTAAAAAAACAAAAAAGAATTTGATATCATGGTCTCTTGAGGCTGCATACTTGAAAAATATAACTAGAAAATGGTCATTGATAGAAACAGAATCATGTGCAGGAAAACATATATAATTAAAATGGAGTTCATTGGAGCTGATAAGAATGTTACCTTTCTGTCTTTGATTTTCTTTCCTGCATAATATTCTTCTTGCTTCCGTCGTTTACCATTTTCCTTCTTCTATAATTAATACCAGGATATTAGCTCAAAATGACAAATTTCACTTGAATATGGTAAGCAGACGTCCATTTTAATAGTAATAAAAGCATCAGAAATAACTAGAGAAAATTAAAGAATTTTTATTATTTAAATAAGATGGATCCGAGGTAGTAGGGTGTAAATGTTCCACTAATAGCCAATTCAAAGAAACTCTTCGGACTATATAATACAAAATTGTCGTCTGGTAATAAATTGTTGCCTTTATAGGCAAGATGTAATATAGTGTAGCACGACATGATTATTAGTATCTTGATTAATATGAAACATTACATCAAACTGGATCTGGGCAATGTATGATGCATGTAAAAGGAAGCAAGAATCTAATTAAATTTTTTTACTATAGGTGACACAACTTGATAAAAAGATTTCCACCATGGGCTAGTGCACTTGTCCTGTTCCTCTCCCTTAAAGGAACAGCAAGAAGGAAGCAAAAGTAGTGTATTAAGTAAAGGTTGAAGTATCTATAGAGATGTAGAGGGTGGAGACTTGTAAAGTCAGATGGTGGGTATGTATGTATGTATGTATAGAACTCTTGGATGGGGATTTTTTTTGTGGGTGTGTGTGTTTTTTTTTTTTTTGGGGGGGGGGGGGGGTGGCTGGGAGCCTGGGATCCATGTGAAGAGGAAATTATAAAAAAAGAAAAAGAAAAACATTCTAAGGGGATCCATTTCTGTAGCTTCTGTCATCTAATACTTTAAGACATTCTAAATTTCATGTCATTTGCTTATTAGCAACAAAATCCTTTTCCTATCTAGGTTTAAAACCTCTTGGGCTATCATAACAAATAAAAAGAAAAAAAAAGGAAGAGGGAGGGGGTGAGATGTGTTAATGCACTAGACCCGAAAAGCTTAAGCTGATAAGGAAAGGGTCAACTATGTATATCACGCTTAACATCTCCCATCACATGTGGCACAGACCACACATGGAGGGATAACTGAATCAGGACAAACTAGAATTAAGGTAACAGATTATTGGGGATAATTGAATAAATAACTAAAGTAGAGGACATTCAAACTCATGAGCTCCAACAAACCCGAGGTCTGATACCATGTTAAGTAACAATTGATCCCAAAAGATTCAGGTAATAGGAAAAAGATCAACAGTGTGTATCATGCTTAATAGGATGTAGCCCTAAAACCTCATCCAAGAATAGGGCAGAATGGCAGATATTTCTTTCCTTTTCTTCATTAAATTATTATCCCCTCTTGTGCGATTTTTCCTTCTTACAAATTGAAAACTCGTAATAAAGCATTTATACTTCTTTGCTCTTGAGAACCCCATGAGAGATGTTGGTAGCAAGATTCTGTCCAAATCCAGAGCTGCAAGCCTCTGCTCTTTTTTCATGAAATAACTAAAGATCATCCTCTGCCATGTCAAGCTTATTATAGGACTCAAAATCAATGTTAATAAAAGTAGATTAGCCATTCAAAAAGGAGACAGATGTCCTGCTTTCCTTAATTGCGTCTAGACCTCCTTGCCAGTCACTTATTTGGGAATCTAACTGAATTGTTCCTGACTCAATGAGGCGACTAAACTTTTTTTATTGAAAAATTTGAAGAAAGGTTAGCACGTTGGAAAAGAAAATTTTCATCTCTTGTTGAAGGACTATTTGCGAAAGCAGTCCTATCATCTTGTCCCTACTAAATGGATGCTAGTTTGGTTCATTCCTAAATAGGTCATCAAGAAATTGGACAGCCTAAGAAGAGCCTTCATGTGGAGTGATACTGAAAAAGTTAATGGAGGTTTATTCTTGGTAAAGTAGATCCAAGTCTGCAAAAGGAAAATCAAGGTACATTAAGGGTCAACCCTATGCAGCTTTCTAATAAAGTGCCATGACATGAGTGGTGGTAGAGATTCTATAATTTTGACATCAATCCTTAGATAGATAGAATCTGACAGAACTACTACTGCAGAAGAAAGAATGAAGCAACCTCCTTTATTTAATCACTCATGCATCTCCATTTTGGAAAGGAATCGTAAGTACAGAGAAGTGGTTCCTTAGCGAAATCAGATTTCAGTCCAGGAGTGGTTCTAACATAGGATCTGGAAAGATAATTGCATTGGCATGGAATCCTTTAATCTACACTTAACCTTGCATCTTTGGCAGCTAATGAGAAAATTATGGTTGGAGATCAGATTAGATAGCCAGCTATTGGCCCTATATGGATTGTAAGAATTAGAAGAACCATAAGCAAGAACCTTCGAGAAAAGTACACGAATCTAGAAACTTTGTCACATCAAGTTACACCAAGAGCATTGGAAGACTATGGAAATGGTGGACGTATAGGAGAAAATCATTCGGATGGCAAGTTTCTTGTGGCATAATCCTAAACGCTAGAGATAGGTCTTAATCTTTTGCCAAGCTTGATGGTGGACTTCTTTAGCTAGAAGTAGTGTTACCCGGTTCTGACTCCGAAAATCCATGACAAGTTTCAATTATTTCGATGGCAATGCTGGATATGAATCAATATGTCCAGAGGTAAATGCTTTTAGTTGTGACTTTGCAAGGCCTGAAGAAGCAATCAAAAAACAAGGCATGCACATCAGCCTCCACAAGACCAACAATACAATCATTTGGAGACATGAGAGAGTTTAAGTTCTACTCGAAGCAAGTTTGCGTGTAACATAAGAATGAAAAAACTAAAAGTATTTGACGTAACAAATCATAATATGTGTGCAACAGGAAATTAGAATAGCATATGGATGACGTATCATGCAGAAAAAAATAAAAAATGCAATCAATCGTATAACATATCAAATACTCACAGTCATCCACCGACACCTCATTGCAACATCCCTTACGGTCTTATCAGGTAGACTAGATGCTATCTTGATATACTTCAAGATAGTAGGTTCATTTGCATATCTGAAAATTTCCACATAGAACAGATCAATATGTGAAGCAATACTCATTACAGTTCAAAGATGGGATGTGTCATATGATACTAGCAATAAAAAGATCAATAAAATGGACAAGCATCATATGCTTAGATGAGAGAATTAGTTAAACTAACACTACCGATACAAGAAAAAGCATGATAAATTCAGCTTTAATCGAAAGACATCCAGGGTAAAGTGATGTCTGGAAGCTCAAAGAGAACAAATATTAGCTAAAAAGTCCCCACATTTATTTGTTGACATGAATAAAATAGCATAGCAGAAGGCATGGGTTTTGTGAAATTAGGCCCATATCGAACCAAGGAAGAATCAGAGCTTGGCTCAGGGAAGTGTTTGGAACAAATAGAAAGTGATATGCAGATATCAAAAACCATAACACTCAAAAGTGGGCACGCGATCTTTAAGTATATTCCTTCATTTGATGACACCTAGACCTCAGGATAAACAAGTTTCCTGGCAGAAAAGGAAGTAGCAGATTGTGGTAACCATAAAGAAAGAAATACTGAGAACGAATAAACATTCAGAGAAAGGGGAAAAAAATTTAAAATGCGTATATGGAGTGCGGCAAATAAAGCAAACCAATGGACAACCTACTTGATAAGACCTCTCTTCAACTCGGCCGTTTCTTCGTATGACCAGTCCGCAGCCAGCCCTATACCATGCTTGAGACCAGGCACCGGATCGAGGAAGATATTGCTAGGAGAATTGCTAGGTGGAATCATCAAAGAGGCATTATTCATCATCGTTCCAGGATTGTTAGTCAGAATCATCCCGGCCATGCTGTTAATCCCACTCATATTATTCGTGCCGATCATCCTTGGCGCACTGTTAACTGCCTCTGACTGAAAAGAATCCACTTGCTGACCGCAGAAAGATTGGAGAACTCCCCCATGGTAAAAATTCGTGTTACCATCTGCTGCCATCTTCACACCAAGGTAGCTCTCAGAAGTACAATTGCTTAAGAGACGATTCAAATTTTCTAATTCAGTGGCCTCATGATTTCTTCCAAACCCCCAAAGTCACAAATGCAACAACAAAATTTCCACCTTTAAACACCCTCAGAACCTTGCTCAAGACTCACAAGAGCACCGATGAGAACTCAACAGCCAGACCTGCAAGAATATCTCTCAAACCGTCACCGGAAGTAACAGAAAAGATCAAGGATGAATGCGTCAATAGTCCAAGACAGTAAAAATCCAATATTTTATCTGAACAGTTCTGCCCAGTGATTCAAGAACAAGCTTTCTTCCTTCCTGCCCTAATCAAAGCCAAGAAGGATCCCATCCGAGCACAAGAAGAGCCCGCTCATCTCACCAAAATCAATATTTTACTTCAGAAAACTCTCCTAAAAGAAAGAAAGAAAGAAACAATTAAACGGAGCTCTGAACCCACCAAAATCCCGTCCAAAAATCCACCTTTTCAATTCAAACCGACTCAAACCCAGCATAAAACCCGAAACCGAAGGAAGAACAAACAGAGGGAGGGAGAGAGAGAGAGAGAGACAAACCTTCGCGAACTCTCTTCTTCTGTGGTAGAGAGAGAAATTGAGGCCCTAATGATAAGAGGAAGGGGTGCGGCGTCGACCCTCCAGTGGGAAGGCGGGGAAAGAGAAGGGAAGCCGCCTCTCCCCAATTTATAGCCCACCAAAAATAATGGTAAAAACAAACAATCTATAAAGAAATATAAGAGAAAGAAAGAGAGAGATCAGTTGGAATTCAGCGGAATAGCGAAAGTCCGGATTCCCGCATTCGATGCCAATAATTGTTGGATCCTTCCCCTCCACCTTTTCCAAAAAAAAAAAAAAATTGAGGTTTTAATTTCTATAATTAAAAAAAAAAAGTGTTTTAATTTCTCTACTTTTCTTTTTGTTTCTTGTCCACTTTCTTTCTGCAACGAGCCCCGTTCCGCTTCCGCTTCGCTTTCTTAGTTTCTTTAGGACTCTCCCCGGTGTTGCCGCTTTCTTTCGGGAAATTTACCAGAATGCCATTCCGCAAAATAATGGTAAAAAATTCAGTAATCTAGCATGTGGTCCATCTATTCACGGATGTGTAAAAAATGGGCCTATTGTCCGATTCTTTAATTTCCAATCAACTATTAAAAAAAACTCACAAGATAAACCAAGTATTAAAAAGTCAGAAATCTGTCAGAAATGAACCAATCTCATGATAAATAGGTGCATAATTTCTAAAATATACCTTTTATCGGTATACAATATATAGACAGATGATATCCATAAAACAAATTAATTATCAAACAAGCCAATACATGTTTTTAGAGAAATCGATATATAGTTTTCAGAATATGATATTCATTAGTATCAGTATGCAGTGCATGGTTTGTTGTCTAACATAAAAAAATTATATACATATTATTTTTTAAACTGTATACTCTTAGGTGCAAAGATTCTAAAAAGAAAAAAAAAGAGAGAGATTTAGAGAGGAAGAAAGAAATTCGAAAAAAAAAAGGAGGACCTCATGGATGGAAGAGACGGCTTGACGAGGAATAAGATAGATGAGAAGGCTTCACAAAGAATAAAAAGGATGCCGTGCACAATTTTTTTTTAGATTATAAAATTGACGACTCTATTAGTAGAAGAAGTTTCTAATTTTTAAATTTCTTTTTAAGATGGATGCTAAGAAAAATACAGTAACTTTGGTTCCTGCTGATATGATTTTTGTTTCAAAATGAGATGCCTTTGCTCTCCTCCAGCGCTTTGAGAGGTGGGCTGATTCCCAAGCATCATAAACTAATTGTGGGTTGGTCAAATATTCTGCCATTTTTCAAAAGAGGAAGGTTCTCTTGCTGCATCAGATCCCCTCCAATTTGGGGTGGCAAAATTTTCTAACAACCCCTGATGTACAACCGCCAACGAAAGTAGCAGGTTTAGATATGTCTTCTAGCGAGCTTGGGTATATTCATGTCACAGCCAAAGTCATAGTAAGCTTGAGCTACTTGCATATTATTTATATAATATATTTGGAGGCATCTAAATTTTTTGGCTAGCTAATGAATATTTGATCCATTCTATTTTTACTTTTAATTAATAATAATAATAATAATAATTTGAGAAATAAATATAATTTCAGCTTAGTGCTGAATATCTCGAAGTTCAAGATTTCTTGCATTCTATCTATTTGTTGACTGTTGACTCGTAGGAGTTTAAAACCCAAACAGTCTATTTCGGTATGAGCTTGATTTAGATCTTTGAATTGGATAAGACAGTCCATTCTAGCAAACAAATTTCATTTCGCAGTAGACACAACCTTTTGCTCGGCAAATAGCGGTTTTAAGTTTGATTCTTGAATGATACATTTTCGAAAATTTAAATTTGGATAATTATAGTGCAAGTGTGTATTTTTTTTACCCTTAAAAAAATTATAAAAAAGCACGACTATGTTTGATTTAGATATAAAATAGGTATAAGCTTTGGAATAAGCATTATGTTGGTCAAACAATACTTGAAAAAGCTATTTAAAGAAAGTGTTGTCCTAAATTATTTCTCGATGTGAAGATATCTTCCATAACTTTTTTTTTTATTGTTAGTGAGTAAAAGAAAATCACATTTAAAGTTTTTTTAAAAAATATTTTTTTTATTTAAAAGTTGAGCAAGACAAAAATTAACATAACTTGCTGTATTCTTATTTTGGCAAAGCAAACCCTCCCTGTATGTCTGTCCATCTTTCCATGGTTTCTGAGAGCCATATTTCTCCGGTCTGACGACTAGGAAGCGCCAGAAGAGGAAAATTGAATAACGTAAGTCGGCAATCCGTTGAAGCGGGCGGTACGAGGATTCATACAACCATAGTTGTAGCAAACCCGAGCGGTGTAAGAGGAGGTGATGTGACGCAATCCGTGCACTAAGTAGGGGACACCCGTACGTGCTTATCTGCAAGTGGGTTACGTTTCGAGCGAGGAGCGGTCCACGTCATCAAGAATACGGTTTCTTTCGGAAATCTACCGGCGTGCATGGAGTTTGGCAGCCGGTGGGGGCTCGCGAAATGCCATTGGATGTGAAAGGCGGCCAAGGAAGAAGTAGGTTACAAAAGCGGACACGTGGGTGGTGCGCCCCCCAAAGCAAAAGCACCGAATGCCGTCGTGGAATTGAGAACAATTGTGCCCCCACCGCACTGTACCGTAAATACCCAAACAGTGTGGAGAGGGACCCATGAGAGTTTGGAATGATGTGTCCTCCCTCTCTCTCTCTCTTTCAACTTTCCCAAACATTGACCCTATTTTTTATTTTATAAATATTTTTCTAAATATCAAATTTTATATAATATATATATATATTTACTAAAGCAAATATTTTATACATTACGTGCACGAATACATTTAATAAAATTAAAAAAAAATAAGATCCCGAAGTGCCTGAGGCAACTCTTCCTTCCCAGCTCATATGGTACTTCCGGCATAGCTGGTCATGTAAATAGCCACTGAATCCGTAGCCCTGTCAGTTTTTCTTATGTATGAATACTCTTTCATACATATATACACACACACGTCCCTTCGTAAAACACTTGTTTTGCTATTTTATTTTTTTATTCTTATTCTTGCATATATATCTATATCATCTAATGCCGTTAAAAAATTAACAGTTTTAAATTAAAATGACTAAAATATTCTTAATGGGTAGATGTGCAAAAAGCAACATTTATAAGACGATATAGATGAAAAATAAAAAAATAATTTTAAACTTTTATTTTATTTTTAATTAAAATAAATATGATTTTTATTAATCATGTTAGAAGAACCATTATATTAAGGGCATTTGGGCAAAAATAGTATTTTATGAGGATATAGAAATAAATATAAATTTGAAGAGGATATTTATGCAAATTTGAATTTTAAGAAGCATATCTATGCAAAAAAAAAAATTGTTTTAGAAATTAACCTCTTGTGGAGGCCTTCCCTCAACTTGGCACAATGGTCATGGCCACCATTCAACAAGATGGTCCTGCCGAGGAGAAAAAGAGGGGGGAAAAGAATCGCCATCCATTAACACCAAGGCCACTATGGCAACTACATGAGTTATGATCATAGCTATCAAGGCTTGGTGGGACTTGTTGAGGCTCCCCATCTCCTTTGGAAGTGGCTGGGCCATTGGTATCAAAAGAGATTCCAGAATGTGAGAGATTCCCTGTTGCCATCACTAGGGCTGCTGTTACAATCATCATGTAATGATTCCGTACTAACCAATAATGCTATGGCAACAAGCTATTTGCACCTATCCTCTTCTTAGTAGCTAGAGATCATGGACTAATCTCATTTCCCAAGTTGTTGCAGCTAGCTGAATTGATGAAGGGTGCAGTGCTAAGGTATGGCAACAAGTTGGATATAGGTTCGATAGACCATTATCCATACCTATTCCGTATTTGCCTCAGGGCAGGACTGCATTGGTAGAGTTATATGAGACAGGTTGGATAGATCAAATCACATAAAACTGCAAAAATCAATTTTTTTTCATACAAAATAAATAAATATTAGTATAATCTTTTATATGTTCAACCTTTCTTGCAAGTAGGACGAAAGGTGGAAAAGGGATTCGTGAAAAGTCATGTATATCCGAGTTAGGTTCGGGGTAGATTTTTGCCATTACTTATACCTGCTTCATATCCGTTGTGGGTTGGGTAAATCCTACCCTATTAGAATCGAGTTGGGTCGGAGACTTGATGAGCCTTTTGACTTATAATAAGCTAATTGGACATCTAATTACCCAAAGAAATAAAAGGTGATTTTGTGACCATTCAAAAACGATCTACATTAATTAAGGAGGTTTTAATTAGTCGAGCGACAGTGGTATGCTAATTTCATTGCTCATATAATATTTCAACTTGGATGTTTGGAATCTGAATGGGTGCTATTGATGGTGCTGTGTAATTGGTTGTTTTGTGCAAGGTTGGTGCTATATGATGGAGGCATGAGTCTTTCACTTGCTCACCATCTCTGCTGTGATTGGTCTAGGAATGGGGTGCATGTATACTGGTCATTAAAAGTCCAATAATCTATCCCCGTCACGATAAAAGTTTCGAAGATTAACCCACAAATAAATAAAAAAATAAAAAAAGTCACAATATAATTTAGCCCACCAACACACCACCACAACCTTATGTATGGACCCCACTCCCCTGGGCATCACCATTCAAAGCTGAAATCATGCATTTCCTGCACGTCTTTTATATGGATGCAGTTCTTTCTCCCTCTAGCTAGCCTTCTTTGTGCCTTGGAATGACTTTTTCTTTTGACGCTTTACCACGTTCATATTGCACCGTAAAAGGTAGCAATTTTTTAATTGCAACATGCCATGGACGTGGCGAGGGAAGGGTTTGATGGAAGCCCATCGAAGGAAAGCTCCTTTTAGGTGGGGATGGGGGTTATTCCCGTATTTATGACCTTGGAAGCGGAAGGAGTCCATCTCAAAGAAGGAATCCCCACTTGCACTAGAAAAGATTAGAGCATATCTTCCTCCTTCCGAAAAAAAATTATATCCTACACCACGTAATACAGAAACACTCCGAAACAAGATAAGCAGACGAGCTGCATGATGAATGGAGCCCACAAAAATAAAAATTTTGATTGGTGTGATGTACCACTAATATGATGTATATGGCGTACAATATAATTTCTCCATGCCTTTCAATTTGAAGCGGGATTAACATCGGTACCGCACGATAACAAATCATCATTGCAAAAGTAATTGACTTTGAAGAAACGAAGATAATGATCAGAACTTTCATGATCTCAACCAAGTCGATGGTCTGCATCGATATGGACAAGCTAGCATGTATAAATGCATATTAGTAAAATCTTTATTGTCACGAGGTTAATATATATAATAGTAATATATTAGTGATTTTTTTTAGCCCAAATTATACTATAATAGACAAGTATAAAACTTGATTCCATATATAATAGATTTTATGAAAAATATGATTGTGTTTTTTTAAAGATATTTTTTAGGTTTATAAATTATCAGATTTATAAGAATCGTAAGCAAACATGCTTATCTATCAAACTCATGGGGTTTGTCCTAGCAGTTGCACTCCTAACTAGAGGTTGTGATTTAAGCTCAAATAAAATAGAATAAGTATGATACTAAAAATTAAATTGCATTAAATATAAAATAAAGAAAAGAAAATGTTAATCAATCAAATGCATAAAATCAAAATTAGGAAGAAAGACTCGACGGACTGAAGAGAGAGAACTTCTAAATGTTTAAATTTGAAATTAGTTTACGATTGATTGGATCAGAGAGTAATTTTTGTAGCTAGCATATAGAAAAATAAAATATAAAATACAAATTTTAAATATTTACTAAAAATGTCACCGATAACAAATAATATTTTTTTAAAAATAGAGAATATTTTGGTTAGTAAATCTGCATGATAAAATCTATTTGACAAACTTCTTTATTTTATAATATAGTATAGATACAAAAACAATGTCTAGAACAATAGTTGATATGGTTTTTTCATAATGCTGGCTGATGTAGCAATCCTCTGACTCTCATTTTTCAGCCACCTTTTTTCCCTTTCGCTACCTTTAAGCATACCCTATGTTGGATTTCCCAGGATGATGAGTGGAAAACTTTTTTTAAGAGAGAGGAGTAGAGAGAATAAACGTACTCCCCATCACACGGCCCTACCCACCATGGTTTTGTTCACTTGCATCTCTAAAAGTAGAATCACCACCAATTGAATACGTAACAATGGCCACTTAGAGCCACCAGGCCTACCACTTTATACCATTAAGGTGACGTTTGGTGACGCAAACAGGGTCACTAAGATAATCTTAAATTAATGGTGATTCTTATCTCAAAAAAAATTTGATTCCGATGATCTAAGATTACCATATTTGGTATATTATGTTTCAGTAATTAAAGTTTTCCAGCTATCTACAAATAACTCGTTTGGTATTTCATAGGAATCTAAAATTACTAACCATACAATACAAAAACAACCCTAATATATTCCATAAAAATATATTATAATAAATTATTAATATTGTTATCAATAAAAACATATTTATTAATTTTAAAAAATATATTAATTGTTATTGTAGCATTAATTCTATAATTTATACTTATAATATATTATTATTTTAATAAACATTTATTTTGAGTAAGAAAAAAAAAGCATATAGAAAAGTATATTAAACAATTTTGTAATATAAATAAAAAGTATCATAATATATTTTTATTATAATAAAAAATAATTGAATCATAATAGGATACTAATATGATTTAATAAACTATTATAATATAATATATATATAAATATCAATATAGTAAAACATATATAATTTTGATATAATATATTAGTGACATATTGATATATCAATTTTCTTCACTTGAGTGGGGAGCATTTTTATCTGAGATGCTTGGATACTCGACCTCGGGCAGATTTCCGATCGCCAGCGCCATATAAGATCACTATAGTGCAACCAAACATAATGATATCGTCACTTTCACTCATATTAGTCTTGATTTTGGAGTTATCACCCCACACACCAAATACTCTCTAGGTAGTTTTGGATCCACCTAACGGCCAAACTCCAAATATATGCCCAACACATAACACAGTGCTCATGAGACAGACCGAGATATATATTCCCGAGAGCCTCCCTGCATTAACAAACTTTGTGGAAGAGAACCATCAAACATTTCTCCTTCAGAAAGAAACATCACAATAGTTTCAGGGTTGCTTTCCACAAAGTTGTAGTCATGATATCATCATTCTACTACCAACCTGAATTGACTGGGCTAAATAAAGAACTGCCCAGAACTGGTGAAGGGAAATTCATGGTGGACCTCTTTAGACCTGTCACATTCAGGCATGGACTCAGGAAACCAAAAAGCCCAGGCAACCACAGGCAACCACATCCAAATCAAGCTCTTTCGGAAAGCAATTCATAACAGTCTGAAGCTATCAGCCACGCATTAGTTTCTAAAGCAAATTGACCTCCCAGCCTGATGATGTTACGCACCATTAACTCAGCTCGACAGTCCAGCTGTTGTTCAAGTTCTGAAAGCAAAGAATAACAAAAAATAAAATTTAGGCAAAAAGCACCGGCCGTTGACATCTGAAATAGACTGATGCCCTCACACAAACGAAAGCCTTAATGTTCCACTTCATCACCCACTCCATTGCTGATGCCTACTCAAAAAGTCTGTGGCACCATCAAGCTGATCCAGATTACCAGATGACCAGCATAAAACCAAAGCATTGACTGCAGGAACATAGGACGCTACATGTTGTGCCTTGAGAGAAGCATGATGTGGTGCACTCATAGATTCTGCAATAATCTCCGATTAATATGCTTTGCAAAACATTCACCAGTTTCCCAACAAGAAAATGTTCAGCTGCTTCCTAGCAAATGAAAAGGAGTGAGTCGTCATCTTAAAGAACCAGGATCTGCTTTACTCTTTAAAAAGCTCCCCTTGAAGTTCAAATCCCATCCAATGGTCAAAAGAATGTCAAAACCCATCCAGCTAGATTCTTTAAGAGATTGGGTCGGTGGCAAAAGCCAACGAGAAAGATGACATAGAATGAGAAAAGGCACCATTTCGTAAAACAAAAAAATGCATGCTTTGTTGTTTAATATGTTGCAGCAACCCCGAAGTCAGGATACCTGCAGTACATTTACCTAATGTGGAGCCTCCCCTACCACCATAATCCACAAATGAGTCTGAAAAGTACAGTTAAGAAAGCAAGCATGAAACATAATTTCTAATAGCCTCTCCCGTGGAGTTTGTTTTTGTTCTAGCTTTCATGCCAACAGAATACTAAGCCAAGAAAATCATACGAGGGTCTAGGACCTGAAGCACCAACACAAACAAGATTCCAGCAAGCAGAGGATCGGATTGCTGACTACTACAAGTCTAAATTATACCGATTTTGTTTGCAACATCAAGAGCATCATAATCTGGGGTCAATCTCACATATGCCTTTTTGGTGCCGTCAGGCCTGTAAAAACATCAGAAAAAACAAGATTCAGAAACACATCAGGGCTCAAGTACAAACGGAACCTGGATAGCATATTATAGAAGTTGCATTAGGAATACCAAATGGATACCAACCTGATCAGAGTATTCACTTTCTTTGCCTGAATGTCGTACATCTTCTTCACAGCTGCTTTGATCTTCTTCTTGTCGGCTCGAATATCAACTATGAATACGAGTGTGTTGTTATCTTCAATCTTCTTCATGGCAGATTCGGTAGTCAAGGGATATTTGAGAATTTGGTAGTGGTCGAGCTTGTTTCTTGGTGGAGCACTGATCCTAGGATATTTGGGATTTCTCTCTTTCTTGAGGGTCTTGGGCCGGTGAAAAGTTACAGATGTGCGGATCTTCCTGGTCTTCTTTTTCAGGGATGACGCTCCTGACTTCACAGCCTTGGCAACCTTCAACGCCTGAGCTTTGCCATCAGGCTTCTTGGAGGTGGCTGCTTGTATATGATTACACAGAATTGAAAATCAAGAAACATGTTGCTTTTAAAAAGGATGGAGTATAAAAAAAAAATACAACCTTTTGGTGGACATCTAGGAAAAAGAAATATTCACAATACGTCACATGCTTTTCCCCATGTTTGCTAATGTAAAACATGCAGCATGGCTGAATAATTAGCGAATGATTATGACATGCCAACTCAATAAACATGCTTACATCAGTTGATTCAACCCAATTCAATCTAGTGGTGGTTTTCAATAAGAATAGAATGATATGAAAAGTCAATTTAGCCACTGTATCAAGTTGTCCCAAATCATCCCATTGTATTGTAACACTAGGACCATACATTTGGAAGGACTCGTTCATAGGCGGCGGTTTCTAGAACATCATTTAGCAATGAGGACCAGTGAAATTTGTATCAAGTGCAAAGTCCTCCCTTTACCCCCTAACTGCAGTTACTGGACTCGTATACACATATCAGAGCCCCAGCATGTGCGATGCCCATGCACGTCTGCACCCTAACACCAATTTTTGTTTTTCTTTTGGGACATTGGAGCTTTTGAAGTCCAGCATGTGCTGGACTCGCAGCCTTCTCTTAAAAGGTGCTCAGAGGGAGGCTTCGGAGTATAGCACATGCATTGAACTTCGTGGCTTTCCCGTTGTATATAAAGAGTAGAATGTTTTTAATTTCCCACCAAAATTTCTCACATAGTATGCCGTACCGGTTCAGTACTGGTACCTAGTATGGATGGCGTACCGATACTCGGTATGCCAAAAAATTCCGTACCGTACCGCACCAATACTGTGCTAGCATGGCACTGGTATGGGGTCAAGTATCAAGACGACAAACCTTGATTTTTCATTTATTAAGACTTGCCATCAGCGTATGCCGAACCGGCTCGTACTGGCAGGTACGGGCCGGTACAAACCGGTCCGGCCAGCTACCGGTACGGCGGAGCCGTGGAAACCGGTACGAACCGGTTCCTCGCCGGAGACGAAGAAGACGAGGAGAAAAAGAGGGAGCGCGGCGAAGAGAGGGAGGGAGTCCACCTTCGGCCGCCATCGGAGAGCCGCGGAGGGGCGTCGGAGGCCGGTGGGGGGCGGCGGAGCCGGGCGGGGGACGGGGGAGCCCGCGGGGGCGCTGCGGAGGCCGCGGCCGCGGCCGCGTCACTGTTTCGAAAGAAACAGGGACGCGGCCGCGTTTTTTAATTTAGGGATTTTAAGTGAAGTCGGCAAATCGGTTGCCGACTTCACTTAAAAATCCCCAAATTTTTTAATTTGGGGATTTTTAAGTGAAGTCGGCAACCGATGTGCCGACTTCACTTAAAATCCCCAAATTAAAAACGCGGCCGCGTCCCCTGTTTCTTTCGAAACAGTGGACGCGGCTGCGGCCGCGGCCTCCGCAGCGCCCCCGCGGGCTTCGCCGCCCCCCGCCGGCCTCCGCCGCCCCCCGCCGGCCTCCGCCGCCCCCCACCGGCCTCCGACGCCCCTCCGCGGCTCTCCGATGGCGGCCGGAGGTGGGCTTTCTCCCTCTCTTCCCCGCGCTCTCTCTGGTGCTCTTCTTCTTCCCCGGTTCCGGCGGGGAAGAGCTTCCCGGTTCATACCGCCCGGAGCACGGTACGAACCGGCCCGTACCGGTCCGGTAGGCAACCGGTACGCCTACCGGATCCGGTACGGTGGACCTTGCTTGCCATTTTGCCTAACCAACTAAATAAAGAAGTAAAAGACTTGACTGTGCTAAACATGTCCACTAATACCAATAAAGAATAATTATTTAAACAACAAGATGACCTGCAATTGCTAATTAATATGTTGCAAATATGTTCACTCACACACTGCATTTATTGAATCAAGATAATGTGATACTAAACTTAAATTTGCTCTCTTGTACCAAAAAAAAAAAAAAAAAATTGCTGTATCGATTCATTACAGTATCAACCATTATACAACTAAAAATATGACATATATAGCATACCTTTAGCAGGTGGGGCCATCTTGTAATGTGCAGATAAGCTTCAGAATCTCAACTGCATTCAATCATTAACATGTCAGAAACATAACACACACAACTAGGAGATATGAGAGCTAGTATTCAGAAACCTACCAGAACAATAGGTAACAAGTTAAACTGTGCAGTCATGCACCCATACAACTTTAGGTTAATGGCGAGTACAATAATTTCCCTGATTTATATGGTTCATGCAGGAACCGGATAACTAAAACATTCATTCTGAAGAAGAGCCTTCCAGCGCCATTACAGAATATATAAGGAAAAAAAAAACAAGTAAACCTTAAAAATAACCAACAGCACAAACTCAGCAATTTGCAGGTTGCCTTTGTATTTCCTTTTCTATTCATTTCAATTAAGGATATTGTCATCTTAAAGGTGAAGGTTCCATTTGATTCACCAATTGCTTCAATAAATTTAATGCAAAAAAAAAAGCAAGCATACAACTCAAAACCTTCTGCCGGAGCCCGGAGGACTTGTTCCACAAGTTTTCGTGCAACAAATTATATGCACTTCAACATCATAAGAACCATATCAGTATACAAAATTCTTCTCCAAGCATTAACAATGTACAAACAGACAACCGACCAACCATTCTTCGTCCTCCAAGCAATGTGATTCTCTTTTCCTTTCTCGTTTCTTTAATGCACAAAAGCCAGATGAAACAAAAGTAAAGAAGGTACAGAGAGAAGATTCAGGAAAGCTTTCACGAATTCATGGAAAGCACCAGAAAAAGGGAAGTAAATTGTTAATATTATATATTAAATCCATATGTGGGGATAACCCTACACATGAAACAACCAAAACTAATCTAAGTTATCCCACAAAACAAGATAGAGGGTAAGTTAACAAAATGTTGAAATCAAGTCAATAAAAAAAGTGGAAATGTGTGCTTATGCAAAATCTACCATGCACCTAGCATGTATCTCCCACTGCAGTGACCCCTTATGTCCCATTATGAGGTAAGTGCCAATCAGTCAGCACATACAAGCATGTATGCACGAATAGCTACTCCATTATTACCAACTAGTTTGGTCAACTCTCATTACAAAGCACTACTCATATAATATTACCATGATTTTTTAAAAGCATATATTTAAAAAAAGAAAAAAAATGTCCTGCTCAAGGTCGGCAGAACTGTCCGAAACTGCCTAGTTCGAGGCGTCCCGAGCCGTACCGGTAGCGGACCGGAACGGTTTCGGCAAAGAAACCGAGACGCCATCTCCAGACGAGAAGAAAGAAAGAGAAGAAAAGAGAGAGCAAGCGGGAGAGGGAGGAGGCCGGCAGAAGCCGACGCTGGTGTAGGTGCGGAGGCCGGCGCTAGTGCAGGTGGCGGAGGCCACAACCAAACCCCTATTCTGTTCCCCTACCGCGGCCTCTGCCACATGCACCAGCAGCGGCTTCCGCCACCCTCTACGACCTGCACCAGCGCCGGCCTCCGCCACCCTCCGTCGGCCTCCCTTCCATACTCGCTCTCTCTTTTTCTCTCTCCAACGGTCTCCTGTGTCAGTACAGACCCGGCCCAGCATGGCACAGGTCCCTACTGACTCATGCCGTCGAGCAACCGATGGTGCTCGGTACCGGCACAGCAAACCCTGGTCCCACTATTACCAACTAGGTTGGTAAACTCTTAATACAAAGCATTGCTCATATAATATTACCATTATAATATTTTTTTTAAAAATAAATGTTTGGTAATAAATATTTTACCTGCTATTGACAATATTGGTTTTGTTATCTTTCTAGTTCGTACTTACCAACTAGGTTGGTCAGCTTTCAATACACCTTAGCTTTGTTACTCGGATATCCAAGATGATCACACTTTTGCATGTCTAAATGATAATCAGACAATTAAATTACACTATAAAATGCTCTATACTTCAATTTTTCAAAAAATGTACTATTATTCGCTTATTTAATCTCTTCCTCTTTTAAATTTGATAAAATGTTAAACCAAATCAAGTGATATCGTATGTATCCACCAAACAAATTACTATGCTCATAAGTATTGACAATGTCTATATATCTCAAGTTTATATTTTTCTAGCATCCTTACTTAATATATTATTATTTTTTGTATCTTTATCATTTTCAGACAGACCCACTAAAACTATGAAAATGTTTTAATCTCAGTCTAGATCAAAATGGAAGCAGGATCTGATTTTTCAAACTCTACCAGTACTGCACTACATGTAGCAGTTCCCATAAGGCAGCCTTGTTCATGTCTAAGACATCAAAGGGGGAAGTCAGTTCTATTTACAAGATGACCCATGTTTCAGTGATCTTAATTATGAAAGATAAAAAACCAAAAAAAAAAAACTCAAGACTTAATCTCATTTGCTACCATGACATCCAATATTCTGATGCAAAATTGTGTCAAGTTAAATACCTTTTTTTTTAATTTGCCCAAAATACAGAATAGACCTATCAAACTCATAGGCACCTATTTCACCAATCAAAGGATTACAGGTAACCGTTTGTTTGTTTTATTTCTCCATTGCTAATATCAATGAGTTCTATATTCCTTCAATTCGCGTAGAATCAAAAATTACCTATAATCCAATTTATGTTCTTAATCAAAATATAAATGATTGAAAACCTAAGATCAATAATAGATCGCATCCATGGCTATATCAGACAATAACACAATGTAATTGAGCATGTCCCTTTTCTTGTATAGGTTAAAGAGGGACCAAAAATTAAACCTGCTTAAGAAAATATCTCATGTATTGGGACAAAGAAATGATTATAACTTTTCCATTCATCTAATTGCAATTTTTTTTCTTGATTGTGCAACCACTAATGCTTTATTCCTAATTCCCGTTCCATCATCTAGACCATTCTATTACTTTTAGAACAATGTTGGATGACCCATGTTGTCTAAGCATGCTTTAACTGAATCCTTTAATAGTCCCTTCAGTTATCTTGTTGTTGAAATGTTCACAATGGTCCATGGATCATGAAGAACATCATCTAGACTAACATTTGCTGTACTGATCGATACCATACCGTACCGAACGTACCATACCGTACCGAACATACCATACCATACTGGTACACAGTCTTTTACCGTACCGACACTCGGTACGTCTCTCTATCTCATATTGTACCACATACTAACACCGTAATAGGATGGTACTACTACGGGTCTGCTACCAAGGTAGCGAACCTTGATTTAGACCAACAATTTATGTGAAGATTTTCCTATTCGATAGATGTATCACATTCTTCTCCCTTGAATTAATCTTCATTAGGATTAACTAAGAAAAAAGACAAAATTTCCAATCAAATTACTTGATAAGGTTCTCGATAAAGCAAATGCTACTATTATCTGGATAACTCCAAAATAATCTACATAGGCATAAGCTGAAATGGTAAAATTTAGTTCAGAGAGTGGTCAAGGCATCAAAATCAAGAATCATGGAGCTAACTATGAATCTTCATTCAAACCAATCACAGCTAAATTCCATTAGTAAGATTAGCAAGGATATGGCTGCCTCAGATGAATCCCAAAACAGCTCCACTAAATGCTGCAAACAAGAAACACACTGTGGTAATCCATCTAATTTTCCTAAACCAAAAATATAAACTACTAATTATCTTACAAACGCAAATATGTGTTTGAAAGTTTGCTTATAAACGATACTAGTTAGGTAAAGTCAACACTAGATGCAAGTTAACTGTGCATCAAATGAAAACAACCAATCTTACTATTTCATTACTAGACTATCATCTTCCAATAAAATTCTCATGTGCCTTAATTCCCCTTCATAAGTCCAAAACATGATGCACATGATTGTCACTTAGATGGCAGACTCAAAGTAGACCCTACCATGGCCTTTCATGGACAAATTCCAAATCCATAGACTTTTGGGTGAGGAATGGGGATGGATATAGACAAACCAAAGATATTAGATCTTGGTCTGGGCCTAGTAAAGATATACATGACCCAAAAGATTCTTACACAGTTAATTTTCTTAAAAGTGTAATTGTTAATTATTATAAATTAACTCTTATGAATTGTTTTTCTAAATAGTTAGATAAGTTAGTCATTGCAAAATCTCAGATCCCTTGATTGTCGTATGATATTACTATTTCATTCCCATTTTCACATTAGTTTTTCACAAGTGGACCTGCTGGGGACCAATAGCCAACCCTGAACCTGATATGAACCATGATTATAAGATCTGTCTAATGTTTTGTTTTCTAAATGTTACACAGATTAAAGGCCTCACCAAATCCCTAATCTCTTGATCATTTGGCCAATGTCGCTATTTTCATATTATTTCCATTTAGTTTTTCGCAGGTGGACCAGCTTGGGACCAGGGTCTGACGAACCGGCCGGTTCGGACCAGTCCGGCCTGTAACCGGTACGCCGGAGCAATAAAAACTGGTACGGACTGGTTCTGTGCCGGAGACGAAGAAGACGAATAGAAGGAGAGAGAGCGCGGGGAAGAGAGGGAGAAGATCTGTGGCCGCCATCGGAGAGCCGTAGAGAGGCAACGAAGGCCGCAGGGGCGGAGCCCGCAAGAGGGGCGGGGAAACCCGCGGGGGCCGAGGCCGAGGCCGCGGCTGCGGCTTTTTAAATTTGAAGATTTTAAGTGAAGTCGGCAAATCTGTTGTCGACTTCACTTAAAAATTCTCAAATTTTTTAATTCGGAGATTTTTAAGTGAAGTCGGCACCCGATTGCCGACTTCACTTAAAATCCCCAAATTTAAAAAGCCGCGGCCGCGCCCCCACAGGTCCCCCCCGGGGCCTCCGCCACCCCTTCACAGCTCTCCGATGGCAGCCACAGGTCTCCTCCCTCCTCTTCCCCGCGCTCTCTCTCGTTCTCTTCTTTTTCTCCGGCTCCGGCAGGAAAGAGCTGGCCTATTCGTATCGGCCGGTTCCGGTACGAACCGGAACCGTACCGGTCTGGTAGGCGACTAGTATGCCTACCGGTACCGGTACAGCGAACCTTGCTTGAGAATGATAACCAAACCTAAAGCTGATACGTACACAAACCACAGACCTAGTGGTTCTCACCATCTAGACTTGGACCCAACTTGATTGATGGACAGAAAGTACACAATTCTTACAAGTTGATTGATGGAGGAGATGGGGGTGCGCACATTAAAACCAGCCTGATGCTACTCCTGATGATGCATAAAACATTAGCATTGCTGTCATGAATTCATACACATAAATATGACCCTTTTTATAAAACTTGTAAATTTCAGTTCCCATTGCCTACTTCTCTTCCCTTGCACAAAACGTTCCCCTTCACAGGCTACCTCAATCTTTCATGGCTTTCTAAAAGAAAGGCCAAGAGCTTTTCAATTCATTTCCTCTTTCCTCATCCATCATTTCTTACTAGAATTTAAATTCCATGCAGCACCAATATACATGCAAGATCTGTTGTTTATAAAGACCACAGAAACACTACAAAGGAAAGATTTATCTTAGTTACTGTATCCCACCAGACTCATCAAACCATGAATTTGCATGCTAGTAATAAGGGAAAAAAGGAAATATATGGTGCTTGTAAGGACAAAATACTTAACAGCAAATAACTTTAATATACCTTTCTTCCACCAAAAGGCAATTCCGGAAAAAAAGGATCTCACACAACTTGAGTAACAAATTATTAGTTTAACTTGACTGATAAAGCATATAAAGCCCATAGCCTAAGAAAATATATAAAAGAGGCCGACCTGCACCCCTATAACTGATCTTTCAAGACACAGTTTTCCTGTTCAAGTGGACGCATAACATTGCATACTTTCCCGTTGAATGCTATAATAGGAAATTTATAAAACCCGCAATTAAAGTTAGAGCCGCCATTGAAATTAGCACTGTCAAAGAAAATTTTTCTTTTACGCTGCTTTTTTCTTCTTAATAAAGATTATACCTCTAATGATTTCATAAACTTGTCTTCCAGCATCTCTTGATGCAAAAATTCATACGTTAGTTTTTCTAAAGTTGATATCACACAATCTGCATTTCGATTCCCTAATAAACATTACAAATAATCAAAATGTACTCCAAAAAAGGGGGGGAAATCTACAAGGCCAAGCACAAAAAAAAAAAGAGCAGCTACTAACTTATCCCTTATCCCAATGAGTATAATATAGAGACAAATCTGTCCAAAAGAGATTTTATCGAAGTAGAAAGCTGATAGGTTTGACAATGATCACATTCCAAGGTAACCAAATCACAAACGAGTCACAACAAGTAAGCTACTCAGTCCTTGAAATGATTCCTCTGAACAGGAACATAGCCAATAAACCTATCACAGGAATTTAATCCCTAGGAATCCAAGAAGATGTAATCAAACATTAAGAACCATAAATTTCAAAGTACAGATTCGAGGAGAAAGGAGACCGACCGTTTTCGTGGAGCTTCTTTCGAGCGCCTCCCACCGTCTCTCCCCGACCCACCCCGAAAACCCTAACAACCGACGCGTAGAAATTGGAGGGCCGCCGGGAAAAACTTATAGGATTCTTGAAGCAATCATGTCCGTCTAATTAGGTTGATGGAGTGTTCTCGCCCGATGGGTCAATGGCGCCAGGGAGCCTGGGTTCAAGCGCCACGGTTCGGTGGATCGTGGACCGGGTGAAAAGAATTTAGTCCGGGCGGACCGGGTGGAGGATTGTGATTTGTGCTATTTGGTTTCTTTATATTCAAATATGTCGCCAAAATTTTTAATTTGGATTTTTTACGTACATATCCTCCTAAATATTAAAATTACGTGAATACCATTCTAAAATTATATTTATATATATATCCTCATCAAATACTTATTTTGTATGCATACCCATGCTATCTAACGTTGTTAAGAAGTTCGCAATTTAAAATTAAAATGACGAAAATACTATTAATGGGTAAACATGCAAAAAAAAAAACGTTTATAAAGGCATATATGAAAATAGCAATTTTGAAGGGTATTCATGCAATTTCATATATTTAGGAGGGTATACGTGCAAAAAAATTCTTATATTTTTGCATAAATGCCCTTCTAAATATTAAAATTTGCATGAATGCCCTGTAAATATTTCTTTTCGTATATCTACTATTAAGGATATTTAAGTTATTTTTAATTTTAAACTGCTAATTTCTTAATGGCGTTAAATAGGATGGGCATATAAAAGAAAAATGGAGGGTATACACGCAAAACAAGTATTTTATAAGGGTATACATGTAAATATCAATTTGGAAGTATATTCATGCGAATTTCAATATTTAGAAGGACATGCACGCAAAAAACTCTTTTGATTTTAACATCTTAAAAGCAACCCTAACCATAGGGTGACCTTGCATTTACCCTATTGTTTCACTTGATTTAAAATGTCAAATTATTGAGCTCTCTTTGTCCTAAGATTGTGGTACTTACTAGATCACAATTTCAAGTATTCTGCATCGTTAAACCAAGAAACTAGCATGCCATATTAGATCTAGGTCTACAAATAAATTCTGTGCTCGACCATCTTAGGTTGGTTGTAGCCTTGATTGAGGATTGACCGATAGCTCTAGATCCTCTGATACCAGCTTATCTTTATTAAAGTCTCAGGGAGATCACTTCAAGAAGTTGGAGATGCGGATGCTCTGTGGATTCTCTAGTTGTGGCTTTATGCTTATTTTCTAGAGATCCAACCATCTCTGACTAATATACTAAGGTTATGGCTATCGGTCTTTCCTCGCTTCTGTAAATTATTTTAAGAAAGTTTTATCAAAGCTCAGCCGTAGGGTCATAACTCTCTAGTTTTCTTTTCTCCGTTTGCCAAAGCCTGCTTTTTAATTTTCCTAGTGGCTGACATGTCCCTAAGGGCTCGTTTGGTTCGCGGGAAAAGAAGGGGGGAAAGTGTGGTCAACGGAAAAGTAATGAGATGCCTCTTGTTTGGTTGGAGTTTTCAAAGGAGAGAGAAGGGAAAGTTGTATTCCCATGGGAATGTGATTCCCATATTTCATGGGAAAGTCTTTCCCATGAGAAACATGGGAAAGTTACTTTCCCATGAGGCGGGAATCACTCCATTTTTACTTTTTCCCAAAAAGTAACTTCAGCATTAAAGAAGCATTAAAGAGGCATTAAAAACCTAATTTTTATTAAGGGCATAATAGGAATTATATATAACTTTCCTAGGAAAGTGGATGGCCAACCAAACATAAGCATCTTGGAAATTTGTCACTTTCCCATGGTCAACCAAACATGCCAAAAGTACTTTCCTAGGCATCCTCTTCCTAGGAATTTGTTTCCCAGGAATCATATTCCTAGGAAGGAAAATGCTTCCCGCGAACCAAACGAGCCCTAAAAGAGGCCAAGGCCATAGGGATCCTCTGGAGGGACTTCTTAGTCCCTAGGGATCTTCATGTGGGATCGGTTATAGAGAAGTCAATCAGCAATAAGTGTTCAGTTGAGCAAAATTCCCCTAACTTCTTTGCTCACCAGCTTAGTCTTGTCAAAAACATTCCATGTCTGCCTTTTTATTTTTTATTTTGGTAAACCAGCGTCTCACTACATATAGATATAAATACACCATGATAAATCAGAATACAAAACACGATTGAGGCCCTGAGAGATAGGGCCAGTGCCATCCCATAGAAAAGCCCCGGAATGATAAGCTACTGAGAAGGCGACTCAGTTAGTCACACTGTTCACCTCCTGAAATAAATGTGCGACTCAAAAAAAATCAAGATTGTCCTGAAGATGGCAAACATTCCCGACTAGTGGGTGTAGATCTGGCATGGCACGTTCGCTCTTGATCTACTCAATCACTGTGGCAGAATCACCCTCCAAAAATATCTGCTGAGCCCCCAAATATACTCTAGCATATACGAGATCCTCCCCGCCGCGCGCAGCTACGCCGTTAGGATGAACTCATCAAACATGCGCCGTCCTCCTGCCGCAATCAACCTGAGCTCCTAGTCTCTGATCACAAAACCCACACCATATCTACTTCCGTCCTCTGAAATACTGTCGTTAAAGTTCATTTTGAGGAAACCAGGGGATGGGGGCTCTCAGAATACCATAAGCTTTTTATTCTTTAAATACCTCGTTCTTTGATCGACTCCCCGTTTCCGAACTGTATCTGGTTTCTTTGGTTGACTTCCTCTACGAGCAACTATGCTTGGAATATAACTTTAATCTATCATGACCAGAGAATTTATGGATTGGTGGAATGCTTATATCATCAAAAGTCACTTCGAAAAGCAAGCACTATCTTAGCTCGGATTAATGTTGGCTCATAACTCAATGGGTGGAGATCTCTCTTCTGGTCCTAAGATCCTGTTTGGGGGAGCTCTTGGAGGGCCAAAAAGCACTTTCTGGCCCTCCAAAAGTACTTTTAGATAAAAAATTGTGTTTGGTAAAATTTCCGAAAAACTGTTTCAGCTTTTCCAGAAAGCTGAAAACAGCTTTTTGGAGAAAGCTCCAATTTGGAGCTTTCCGAAAATGTTGTTTTCAGCTTTGTCGGAAAGCAGTTTTTTTGACCAAAATATCCCCAACTAATTTTTTTTTTCCTCTCAAATAACTCCATCCCCAAGCCTCATCCTCTTCCACCCATCCCCCTCCCTCCCCCTCTTCAATGCCAAAGTAATCCCTCCTCTCCCTCTCCCCCGCCGCCGCCCTCGACGCCCTCCCCCTCTTCTCCCTCTCCCCCGCCGCTGCCCCCGAAGCCGTCGGCCCGGTAGAAGGAGGAGGTGGATTCGGCTGCGGGAGAGGAGAGACGGGGGAGCCAGAGGCGGTGGTTGTCGAGGTCGGGGAGGAGAACATCAGGGATCTAGAATCGACGGCGGGGGGCGAAGTGGTCCTTGTCGATCTGTAGGTGGAGGATGCCTCCCGGGTAGACGGATAGATGGAGGAGGAGGGGACGAAGGGGATTGCGGTCGGACTTGGGGTCGTCGCCAGCGGTGGCCTGGCAAAGGGGCTGGGATGGGAGGAGGGGAGCGGCCGCAGGCTCGGCTGCGGACGTCCCGCGACGCGGCCGGCCTCGGCCGGCTTCTCCCGGCATGTGTCTCCTCCGCAGGAAGGAGAGGGCCGACCGCCGCAGGCGCTGCTGGCCTCGGGCCGGCCCCCTTCCGAGCACCGATTGCCTCCTTGCCTCGCAGGAGAAGAGGGGAAAGGGAGAAGAAGTCGGGAGAAGAGAAGAAGAGGAGAAGAAAAGGAAAGTTTGGGAAGAAAAAAAAGAAAAAAAAGAAAAAAAAGAAAAAAAAGAATGAATAAATAAATAAAGTATTTATATAAATGAATGACGAATGAATAAATAAATGAGATAATAAATAAATATATTTCAATGAATAAAATAATAAATAAAATAAATAAATACATAAATATATATATATATATATGAATGAATGTATAAATAAATAAATAAATAAAATAATGAGTGAGTGGCAAATAATCTGATTTTTATGATATTGATAGGTACCGTGAATTTGTCATCATTACAAATAGTTAAGTAAAGAGATAATTTGTTAAAGAGATAAATGGTCATTAAAAGGGTAAAAAATTTATTTATACTAATAATTATAATATTTTATATATTTATTGTTATATTATACTATAAATATAATATTATATTACATTATATTATAATACATTAATATGTTATGTTAAATAATTTAATATTATGTCATATTATGAAAAATTAATTTATACTAGTAATCATAATATTTTATACCTTTATTATTGTATTATACTATAAATATAATATATATTACATTATACCATAATACATTAATATGTTATGTTAAATAATTTAATATTATGTTATATTATGAAAAATTAATTTACTCTAATAATTATATTACTATTATGCTATGCTATGCAATGTCATATTACTATATTATAATAATATTATTTTACATTATAGTAATATTATATTATATCGTATATTATGTATTAATATATGTTATGTTTTATTATGCTTTGTTGTATAATACTATGCAATGTCCTTTATGGTAAATTTGTCATACAAAAGTACTTTCTCAGTTTGTTTACCAAACACATGTTAAAGTACCACAACACTTTAAAAATGTAGTTACCAAACGGCAAACAGCTTTTTGTAACAGCTCTACTTCAGACAGCTCTACTTCAGACAACTTCATTGAAGACTTTCTTGATTCAGTCAACACCAATAAAAATCGAAATCCCCAGTCTGAAGAGGAGAAAGCAATGGCCTAAAAATTCAAGTCCACATTCTTTTCCTTAATATGACCGAGAAGTAGGATGAAGTGAGCTCCAAAATAAAGGCATTACTAGTGTTGCTGACTCGCCACAGGACAAATCCTTAGAAGATTAAACTCAACAAACTGAGCTCACTCACCCTTTATTAGACCATCTCAATCATCTCCTTGCCGACTTCATTCCAAAACTCCCTAGGAGTTTTCCTCAACCATTGGAGCAAACCCTTGTTCTTACCACTGATACAGTAATCGGGTTACTCCAAACTCAAATAGAATTTGGGTCTCTTGTCAATCCAAACCCGACTTATCTTCTAAAGCATCACCCTCCAACTCCTTGGCTGCCAGTAATGAGGTATTAATTATTATTTTTTCCTGTACCTGGTCTTATCATTTCGACTTGATCTCTTTCTATAGAGTATCGATGGTCATTCAATCTTTCAATATTTGGCCAATAGCAAGGCCATATTATGAGCTTGCTTGGCCAAAATTACTTCTCTTGGCTCCATATCTTCTCTCCAAGTTTCGGCCAAGATGCACAAGGCCAATAGAGTAGTATAAAGTATTGTCGAGATCCTAGTGGACAAACTCATCTCTTCTAGAAAGATGCCCAGAAAATCGAATACAATTGCGACTTACAACACTCAGCCTACCTTTAGATAAACTAGGTCTCTGATCTTCAAGTAAGGCTAACTGACCTCTCGCCCATTCACTGCTCGTTAGCAAATCTAACTGAGAAGGTTGACAAACTAACATCCCAAACAAACAGCTCCAGTAACTAGTGCTAATTGTCCTCCACTATGTGCATTTTGATAAATGTTAAGTCTCATCCCATATCATGATTTTTTTGCTAGGTCGATAAAGAAATTCCATAAGTCATATGATCAATCCCAAACTTGAAATGGTCGATTTACCTTAGATGGCTTTTCAGCCTATCCCAGCCAATGCCCTCCTCAATTGGCTTATGAGGCGTCGTGTTCACGTTGGGCTGTTGTTTCGTTCTTTTTTGCTGAGACAGGATGGAAAGAGGATAACAAGCCTACGACAGGGTTTGGTAGTTGCACGGGTATGCCACTAGCTTTATCGCCAAAATTGAGAGAAGGTGCTAGGCTCAAATATCTTGAACCTTCAAAGACTTTTAATTACTAGAATGCTACCTAAAGTATTGATAAACTACTAATAATATAAAAAATAATGAAGAAGAGAGTACTAAAAAAAGATTCATCCATATTCATGTCCAGCCAAAAAGTTAGTTCTTTCTTTAAAATTTCTCTCTTTATACTCTTCATTCCTTTTAGCAATAACTGCATGGAAGTGCCTAAAATCCTATCCGGTGCACGCCCTGATCGCTTATGGTCTCTATTCCACTCATCATGGCATATACCAATTTTAAGTTTAAATTTGAAAATGTCCCTTCAATTCTTCATTACCTATCCGCATCCGCTCATGACCCAATGAAGTGCAACCGATCCTGAAGCTCAAGCATCTAATTAATTTCATGGAACTTTAGCTTTACTAGCAATAACCATGTTCAGTTCACTTTCTAGAAAAACTTTTTTTTCGACTGATACCTTTTCTGAATCCCTTTCGACTTTGGTGTTATTCTTTCCTTAGTTTCTTTTGGCATCCAGAACTTACCGTCCTCCCTTACAAATATTATTCATCAGCTAGTTTTCGCTACCACTATCCACCAACGGTTCTTTGTGCGCTACATGGTGCATGATCGAGATATGGTGTAAACAGCAGATCCTTGGCTGCTTGGACTGTTTTCCCAAAAAAAATCAAGAGGGTGTCAAGGCTCCTGTGAGTACCCTGTTCACATACTTGGTTCATGACCCCTATTTAGCAAGAGGACCTATTTTATTCATACTTTATTCCAGCACTGCCACGTGGTTGCGTACATATTTATTTATTTATTTATGTAGCTCTAACGTGAGTACAACCTGCCAAATCAAAAGAAAGTAAAGAGTACAAGGCTACAATCGTCCAGATGAATTTTTGGAAACGCCGAGCAATGAAAAAAATTTAGACCACGTCAAGCATTTGCTTTCAACGGACAATTTAAACTTGGATCCATGGAGGGAAAAAAAATATAGCTATTGAATCATTTGAGCCAGGCTATATCAAACAAGACCCAATATCCAACCCTATGGTATTCAAGTCTGCTCAGGGATCTAGGTTTAAGTGTAGTTCAAAAACAAAAGTACACTATTCTATCTCTTGAAGAAAACCTTTCTTTCTTTCTTCCTACTTTTATTAGAATAAAGGCCCAGCTGGGACCAAGCCACTAGTATTCAACTTTTAGTGACCTCCAAGGGAAACTAATGTTAACATGCATCCCAACCCTAAAAAGAGTCCCAACATGGAATGTACCACTTGTATTGTCACAACATATGTGCTTCAACCATACTTGAGCTTCAACCTATAAAAATAAAATAACAAAAAACTTTGATATCCAACTTATGATACTAATGGAGGTGATGGACTAAAAGAGGGATTAGAGATTTCAAAGCTATGGGTTTTTTACCGAGTTGTTATCCAATGTTTGACCCATTTTGGAGCCAGATAAGGCTACATTGGCTGAGGGAAAAATTATCATCTAGGCCCAACCCATGTGCTTTTTTTTTTTTTTTTTTTTGCTAAAGCGGGTATGTCATACAATACGAGTACGGATACACCCAACAAAATCAGAAAATAACATATCACGGAGGGCCCAAAGCAACTCTCCCTCCACAGTCCATAGGGTGCCATTAGAGTGACTAGCCACATAAGTAGCTGCCCAGTCCGCGGCCCGTTGGTCTTTTTGAATACATGTTTGGCCTTAGAAGCCATTCCATCCCTTACCATCGCCCAGATGTCTCGAGGCAGGGGGTGACCGCTCCACCACCGCTGGGACCTCCTTGGATCCAACGAATCACTGTGGCCGAGTTATCTTCCAATATAATCGAGCTAGTCCGTAACTCTCGTCATGTATAACCAAGACCAGCTCAAGCAGCTCGCAACTCAGCACTGAAAACTGAGATGTCAAACCCATGTTTTCAAACAGATAATATTTCAGGCCTAGATTCGCATGCGTCTAAAAACTTGAGAGGATCCGAGTTAAATTTGGTCAAGACCGGGTTAATCCACGGATTGACGGACCAATTTGCCGGCCTAAATTAGAAAAGTACGCGTAGAAACAAGGATCGAGTCCTACGCTAATCCACGTTCGATTACCCACCGCACGGCTCTCAAAGCGATCCGAACTCCGTCGGAAGGTGAATCCCACTTTCGCACGCCCAGCCCGATAAAACACGTCGAGCGGAACGCTGGACTAATCGTGGAAAACGCGAGACAAACTCGTCCCCGCTATTTAAACACCGTCACCACCGGTGGTCTCCATTTACCTTAGATATCATCATCCCTTCCCTTCCAGCGCTCCCCCGTCTAGCCATGGCCGCCTCCGCTGCTGCCCTCCTCCTCGCCGTCCTCTCCCTCCTCTCCGCCGCCGCCACTGCGAGGCCCGGCGTCCACTTCCACCCCTGCAACACCCTCCTTATCTCTTACTCCTTTTCCTCGTCCTCTGCGTCCTCCTCCGGCGACTCCCTCGTCGGCGATCCCGCCAAGACCCACCCCACCGGCTTCTTCGCCGTCTACCGCATCATCACCCCCTTCCGTCCCCTCCACACCACCTCCTCCTTCGGCGATCTCTACATCCGCCCTGCCCAGATCCGCCGCCCCGGGCTCCCCCGCCGGGCCGCCGTCGTCCCCGCGGAGCCCGTCGCCACCGCCTTCGGTTTCAGCTCTCTCCAGGAGCGCGCCAAGGACATCCTTGTGGTCGTCGTCGGCCTCCTCTTCGGGGTCGGTTGCGGCGCCCTCACCGCTGCCACCATGTACCTCATCTGGTCCCTCGTCACCAACCGCTACGAGATCTGCGGCGCCGATGTGTACTCCGAGGAGGAGGACGAGGTCGATGAGGGCCCCAAGAAGGGCGGGTATGTCAAGATCCCTGCCACCGAGCAGGCCCCGGCTAAAGAAGGGTATGAGGGAAATTAAGATTAGGGTTTCCATGAATAGTGACGGGGGTGCTTATATATATGATACATAAATTTGCATAGTCTCGTGGTTTGTGTTAACTTATGTGATGTCAAGTGGCTCTCCTCTTTGAGGTTTGACTTGAAATGTTGCATTCTTAATGCGTATGACATGGAGCTTAGTGTTTAATTCGTTGTGATTGTGATTTGCGGGACACTTTTATTCCTTGGATATTGATAGGTTTAGGATTGTGGAATTTGGTTGGCTTTGTTCTTGAGATTCTTGACTTTGATTTTTGGCTTTTACTTGGTTAATGTTTAGGCATTCTCTCCTTTTGATGATTGTATTACAATAGTAATATGATACATGTTTATAAATGATTATTATCAATATGGACTAAAAGAGGGCAGATTTTTCCAGTCTATAATGAGTTCACAGGGTCTTTGTTGCGCCGTCTCATTACCGGATCCTATACTGATGCCACACTAATACTATGTCGGTATGGTACAGAGTTTTTTTTTATGCTACCCATACCGTGTACCCTAACCGAATCTCAGTTCAGGCCGATACGGCGAACCATGGTTGGGGGATGTACTCAAGGACATATGTATCCCTATCCCCCAAAGCATAGGTATATCTTTTAGTAAACTAGAGAGAAGACATTAATAACAATGTCCTTAGCAGTTGATTTTGTTGATTTGGTTGTTGATCTGATGTTACTCTCTCGAGTTCTGTTAGGGGCTTCTCAATGTAGTTGAAATCATGCTTGGGACAATGAGTTAATTGGTCTTTCATTTGTAAATAGAGCATATGCTACATGCAGAGTTCTAGAAACAGGGCATGTAAGTGTTGATATTGACTGGTCCTTTGGCTTATTTGTTCCTTAAAATTGTGACCAATAAGGTGGATCTTCCTACCTACCAAGCCCCAACTGGCCACTGCTTAGTTGCTGGAAGCAGGAGCAGTTGCTCAAGTTATTTGGATGCAGGCTTCTGAAGTGGTTATGTCATCATTGGTAGAACTTTTTTGCTACCAAGGGCCATATATATCTCATGGTTATCCTTTCTTGCCTAGATTTGCCTTGACCAGAAATTTTTGGCACCAATTTGTAGAGGGATCATAACAGGTTGATCGCTAGTTTTAAAATCTGTTCACTCTACTGAGCCGTCTCAAGACTCTCAACTGTAAGTCATGTTTTATGGCCAGCCCATATTTGATGGGAAAAGGCTTGGGTGATGATAAAATGTTCTAGTTTGTTATGTATTTTTATGTTCATATTAAAGCTGGGAATATGAAGATTCTTGAAGTATCTTCCTTTAGAATTAGGTATTTGGTTTGCTAGGAAAATCAACATTTTGTTTAATTGGAAATTTATCTACTAAATGTATGTTAGGATTTTAGTAGCTAGCTTTTTTAGGTGCCCCTTTTGTACAGGGCTGTGGTAAGTTCACAATGTTATGACTTGAGGATAAATTTTGAACCAAAAGTTTTCGGATGATTGATTGCACATCTCTCTATCTCTCCTCATCCTTGCTTACTCCTTTCTCTAAATGGAAAATAAACATGAGATTCAATTATTATAATTGTTTCTCCTGAAATTGCATCAAAGAAAGTGGATCGACACCATGGAGGCTCGTCTTGAAATTGTTGCAGAGAGGCATAAAGAACAAGGTACCAAGTTTGATCTTCATAAAAGAAGATATGGACTTTGTTGTTTAGAGGATTTTGTTGTTTGTGACTGTGAAAAAGGTAATCATCTAGCCTGGTAGAAGAAACTTCTGGTGAATTCAATCTGATGGGTTAAAGGTCTCATAAGAAACTTCAGTTCCAGTGATACTTACAGGTTTGTTTGTTGCTTCATCCAATGTCAACATTAATCATTATGGTCAAAGGATGCCAAGACCTAATGGTTTGACTGCCTAAGGGATTGATGTCGGTTTCTACTATATGATCATGGATATTCAACAATGGACATAAACTTGTTCATTAGCATGATATTAGACAATATTGGAAAACTTTTGAAGGTTATTTACAAGCTTAGCTTGTTCAAAACTTCTTAAATTAGATGGTTGAATCATTACTTGGTTAGGAGATAGCTTTGAATATCTTGATTAGAAAAGTCAATGTTACTCAGACTGGGATGTCTATTTGTATTATATTTATGTTGAAAGTGTCTTAGGCATCATGTTGGATTGATAAAGTCTTTGGCTTGTTAGGGTTGTGTCATAAAGCCAATTAAATGCCATTTTTTTAAAGGCTGAGGGGAGATGTGCCTTAATAATATGAAGACCGCTAACTCTGTACTGGATGCAAAAAAAATATTTTCTTATGGTAATTCCATACCCCTTTCTTATTTCTCGTCTTTTTTATGTACAAAATTTGAACCCCGAAGGACTTTGTTATGGGTTTTGATTTTTCATCCATTAGCAGCAGAAGATGATTGCAGAATCCTGTTGAATTAGAGGAAAAAATTCTGAATATGGTTGTTGGGGTTATGAAAACATCTGGCATATGCATAGACTCGTATTTCATTTATGAATAGTCTTAATGATGCTAATGACCAATGGTGCTCCAAGCAATACATTTGTTGTGAATTTAAGAAAATGAAGCACTGTACTAACATGAGAACCTTTTTTGTGCAAGTCTTTGCCAAGGTTTTTGATTATCTATTGTTTCTTTGGTATTGAATGGAAGTTCATTTGATTGACTTGTAAGCAGTTTTTCTGCATACTAAATGAATTAAAGGCTAACATCACCTCTGGTGAGAAGCCTATGAGGTCGACAAGCTTTTACTGGTGCATTTTCAAGAAAAATACTTCATATTTGCTATGCATGGTTTTGTTAATGGAATTCTTAATTAATTTTTCTTCAAACTTTTTAGGTTTTCATGGGTACACCATGTCAGGAGGAAAAAGTTGAAGGTCCCTTGGGCATGTGTAATGGAACTTAGAACTCCATAGACATCATTGTTATTGTTAACCAAACTTCGTAGGCTTTTGGTCTTGCTATGCTGACTATAAACTTATAGTAAAGTATTGTTGAAGATTGGGAGAGCTAGATTGAGGAAGTGTGCAGTTATAGTATGTACTTTCTTATTTTCATAGTTTAGATAATTTTGGTGGATGGGATTTGCCCATGTTTTAGTTTTTACCTTGCCACCTAAATTCATGCTTTTATTGCAATGGATTGTATGACTGTCTGGTGGGACCTCAACTTTGTTGCTCGTGCATGATAGAAGATAAAGTGTAGCTGCGATAAATTCTTGACAACATCATGCAACATTAATGAGTATCGTTTTCTTGACGCTGCTATTGTTTCAAAATTCTGATATAGTTTTTATATTCATAAATATAAATATGTACGAAATATATTTAGATAGAAAATATTAACAGTGCTACTATAATCAGTGTTATAAGTTGCATGCCATTATAACTGTTATAATGGCTCTTATAACACAGTAACATTTTAATTTGGCGTCCCACAAAATTCTGGCTTCATTTTGTAGGGCATGGTTGTTATTTTAGGGAATGGCATTATATCATGCCTTCATTTTTCATTCTTTCTTTTCTCTAAATGGAGGATTTCTGAGAGCTTTTGAAAAAGTGACTAAGATTGGAATTTTTTATTTGGAACTTGTTATCCCAATCTAATACCCAGCATATGTTATAAGTTCGCATTGAAACAGGGCCAAAATTTGGGAGTCAGGGGACTAAGATTATAGCTTAGGCTGAGGTCCGTCTACAGTGCCCTTCCCAATCTGCACTATATGTTTCCTAGGTTACAAGGTTAGGATATCCATTGTGTTAGGCTGGACCCAGGCTGAAGTTTCTCGGCTTGCTATCAATCAAGGCCAACAGCCTTTTGTGATCCGCAAAACCGAATCTGCACTAAATATAATGCTTTTATGTATATAAAATTTGTATCTACTTTATAAATTTAATTAGTATATTTAAGTGGTCTTGCTTGTAGCAAGGATGTAAATCTTGGTGGGATGGCGGGGCGTCCCGCTATCCTGAGTGTAGGGAGGGGGAGTGGGATATCCACCATCACGAGTATCAGGACACAACATGTCCTGCTCCATGGTAAAACCAGGACAGTCCCGTACCAGAGTCTTTGCGTCATTGATTTTAATCATGTTAAGCCTATTCAAACCAAGGAATGCGGAATTGTCCCGAACCGGATGGCTCCGCCCGTTCCGAGCTGTACCGGTGACTTACCGGTACGGCTCCGCCGTAGAAAACAGTTCACCATAGGAGACAGAGAAGAAGAAGAGGTAAGGTATATTTAGTGAACATGGTAAAATTATTGTCTGTTTGACTATAAGTATCGATTTAAAATATATGCACTGGTGGATACTTCAACGCAACTTAGTAAATGTCTGGATTTGGGGTTTTGCTCTTGCCATTTAGCAAATATAAGGTGCCAGTTTTCATAATTATTTTTGTGTTTGTCAAACGCCTAAGTAATTTTGCTTTCCTTGATTGTAGATGGCCATGTTAATTGCTGAAAGCATGCTGAGAATGTGGGCGTAGTGTGAACAACATAGTGTTAATTATATATGTCCTCATTCTCTTTCTGTTTGTTGTGTCCCCATGTCAGGATTTTTTATAGTTGCATGTCCAGTAGCTGGGGATATTTGGCGCTCATTGAGGCGGCATTGGTCATAATTTGTCTACATTGAGCTTGGTCAGTGTTTACAAAGTTATTTGACTCTGCACTATAGACCTTGGCCCAACTGAGTTAAGCTCAACACCATTGATCTGCACTCTTAGAGGAGAAAGTACTAATGAATTAGTTTTACACTTGTAATGAAAAATAGACTAGAGGATTCACTCTCATTTTATCTATTATAAATTAATCGTGTTAGTGAATTTACTCATCATGGCAAAGATGAATCATATTTGCCTAGTTTGAAGCAGACCATCACCTAGGAGGTGATAATGGTGGAGTTTATAGGATTTCACCTTGGTTATTTATTAAAGTAAATTTTTATGCTTGCAAAAGCTACAGGTCTTGTTGAGGTAATGGCTTAAGAAATTCAAGCTCCTCTGATAAACAAACATTCTGATTTTTACTAGATTTTTGAAACAAACTCCAGTTGTAAGACAGTTTGCTGTAAAAAAGAAAGGGTTGGTTAGGAGTGACATGGCCCAACAGAAGGATTCTTTTGACGACTTGCTCAGTTTTCAGGTCAGAACACCTACTTTGACAAACACTTTCGGTTCAAAGCATGACTGCAGAATAATATCCTAAGTTCTTTATTCATGCATATGGATTACTCTAAGCACTCTCTCTCTAGAACACTAGAAGATCAGAGGAAAAGAAAAGAGAAGGGAATTTTTGACGTGGACTTTGCCTATCAGAAAGCTTGTATCGCCAATAAATTCATGTGAATTTTCAGTCACAAAGAGCCAACACGAAGAGGGTCAGCAGGAAGCCATTATCCCTCTAACCTAGTCCTAGATGGACCTTTTTTGGTTGACATTTGATTTAACTGGTTATATCTTTGTTATATGTTATTTGCTGAAGATAAATGTTAAACCGGATTGACTCAATTATAGTAAGGATACCCCAAATTAGTAGAAGAAATACAGTCGCATGAAACGTTGCTCCAGTGAAATGGAAATATAACAGGGGCATAGATGTTAATCTGTGTATGAATTTTTTTTGTCATTTTTTTTTGTAAATTGAATTTCATCTGTTGTCGATTGATGTTTTGGTGCCATATGTTCCAGCTCTGACCAAAACTAGTCTAGCCTTCTGTGTTAATTTTGTTAGGCCACTCTGCCTGATGGAGTTGCAGGTGGTCCATGTGCATCTACTTAGTTCAGGCTTGGTTATGGCCTTGTTGCTAGGTGTAAATGGATGATATAATTAGAATTGGTTTCGTATGTAGGATACATACTGTACTGGCCGGAACTAGTATCTAACTGTACTTTGATATGTTGAACTGGTCTTATACTGGATGTATTAATACTTTATCAAGATGGTACTAATATGAGTCTGATACCGAAATGACGAACTTTAGCTATATATGTTGTTAATTTATGGCGTGCGATTGTGTTTGAAGAAAATGTATTATCAAAGTACGACCATTCACTTATTTTTTATGATAATTTGGTATCTTATTTATATTTTAAAGCAACAAGAATTGGATTTCCTTCATGATTGAACTATGTGTGCAAATATATAGAATGGATCAAAACTTTTCTTTAAAATCCAAAGTTAGTGTATAATCGTTTGAGAAAGAAAGATACATGTTCCCTCATACAAATTCGAACTCCATCATTCATTCATCTACATAGATCTGAAGGTGACCAACGGACGATCCAAGGAGGCTTCACACATACTATAGCAACCAATATGACCATGCATTTCATGAGAATTTAGAGGAGGAAGAGACTTAAGGAGGAGGAGGAGGAAGTGCTCACGAACGGGCAAAGAGGAAGTACGATTTGACAAGAAAGAGAAGAGAAGTACAATGATAACACTCCATGTATTTTTTTATTTTTATTTTTGTTGAGTCATAGGACGGTAGTAGAAAGAGTATCGTTCTGCTTTGGCTATTCAATTTCCACTTTTAAGATAGGATGCAACAAAACATTTGCTTAGTGGAAGTAGTTAGTTTTGCACTCCTTCAGTCCTTTCGCTATCTCCACCAAAAGTTTATTTAGGGCTGAGATTTGTGTACTCTTGGTGCACTTACCTTATTATCCTGATTTAGGATGGGTGACATGTCGAGAAAGAATCTGGTAGCTTCGACAGGGGGAAAGCATGGGAGGGTTGGAAATTAAGAGCACCAAATATATTCTCCGTCGCCATCCGGATCCCGATTTTCTGGGCACCAAATAAAAACAACCCCTTCTACTATCTGCTACGTAGATTCTCCCAAAGAATATAAACATGACGCAATGTCGGACGTCCGCTCGCAACGTAGACGTCGTCGACTCTCTCCTTCCCTTCAAACGAGGGAGAGGGAAGGAGAGGAGGGTATATTCGTTAATCGTTACCGGCCGGATCCCGTGGCTCGGGAGATCCGCCGCACTTTTGAGATATCCATGGAGGGAAAACCGTGGGGAGAAATCCGGCGGCGGTACTGATTCGGGCGCGACCCCGAACAATATCGGAAGCGTATCCACCACCGGCACCCGATCGTGATCCGGATCCCAATCGACGACCGGATTTTGTCAGCACTCCCCCTCCAAATCTTCCGAAGACGCGCTAGGATTCGAAGATCCCGTCACCGTGTCTCCCCTCCTTCTGGTGCGGTGGTGGTCGAGACAGCTCAACCCTTAGGCGACTTAGGAGGCCGCCTAAGGCCCCTTCTAAATACTCTTAGCTATAAATGTATTGAGACCTCCAAAAGATTTTAGCTAGAAATGCATTGAAGCTCCCAAGCCTAAAAACTCTTAGCTATAAATGCATTAAGATCCTTACAAAACTCTTAACTATAAATGCATGGGGGCCCCTAAATAATTTTTAAATATATTTATTATTATTATTATTAGTGAGTTTGTCTTAGGCCTCCAAATTTATTGTGCCACTCCTGGGTAGAGAAGGAGTGCATGTGTTTATGAGAGAATAAGAGGGGAAGTGGTTTTAATGGCGTTGAAGAGAGGGGGTAAGGGCACCGACAAAGTAGCGCACCCGCGGAGATCAGTCATATCTTACCCGTCGAAGGGCCCTTGACAGCTCAGGATATCTGGGATTTTCATTCTGCTTCGGCAGCATCTCGTACGATGTTTTTCACTTGTAAGCCCCCACCCCCGAGTTTTCTCAAGATCAACTTCGATGGGTCTATCTTAGTCGGAGGTACGAGGGGCGGTGCGAATTTTATTATTTGGGAACCGTCTACCAGAGTCGTAGCTGCAGGGGGCAGTTAATTCTTCGACATATCGGTTTCGGATGCATTGCTGAGGGCCGCTTGGGCAGGCCTTTGTCACGCCTGGAGTATTTTACGGTCCAGTTCCATCGTCATGGAGGGGGACTCGGCCACGGTTATTAACTAGATTCGAGGGGGTCCAAGGGGCAACGATTGCGTCCACCCTTTGCTCCGAGATATTTGGGCAATAGTGAGGGATGGAGGAGTTTTTCAAGCCAAGCATGTCTTCCGTGAAGCTAATGGGGCCGCGAACTGGGTGGCTGCTTATATAGCCAGTCACTCGGATAGTATTCTGTGAGCTGGAGATGTGAAGTTACTCCTGGCACTCCAAAGTATTTTGTTTTTTGATTTTATTGGGTGCATCCGTACTCATGTGATATGATCCACCCGTCTTAGCTAGAAAAAAAAGAAAAGAAAGGAGCGCAGCGGCTGCCGGAGCAGCACGTGCTCGCCGTCGATGATAGAACCATCGATTGCGCCGTCATCACCAATGTCCTCCGGAGTTCTAAATACAGAGGTTTTTGTTTTTCTTCCTTTTCTCCCTCTTAATTTCTTTTGAACATGAAAAATATGAGCGGGTTTTTATTTATTTATTTATTTTTAATTGGCAGTGACGACTGTGGATAGCGGGAAGAGAGCTTGGGCTTGGTATGCCCATTTATATTAAATTTAAATTGGATTAAAGTTTTTATTCTTGTCAGGTAAGCGTGAATAAGACTAGGGTTTTTTTAGGAATAAAAAAGCTTTTTGGGTGGAAATTTTGGCGCAGGAGCCGGACGTGAATATGATAATACACGGATTACTGGATGCCGGAGATCACAGGGTGCGAGCTCCTGAAAAAAGTCAAGGTAAATAAATAATTCAATAATTAATTTTAAAAAATAAACTGTTGGGCTTAGTATTGCCGATAATTACAAGTTTGCCTGACAGAAATCGTCCCAGCTGAAGGAGATCCCTGTCGTTATCGTGTCCTCGGAGAACGTGCCGAACCAGATCCTCAGGTGCTTATCGGGAAGTCTCGAGAAACAACAGGGGCATAGATGTCAATCTGTGTAAGAATTTTTTTTGTCATTTTTTTTTGTAAATTGAATTTTATCTGTTGTCGATTGATGTTTTGGTGCCATATGTTCCAGTTCTGACCAAATCTAGTCTAGCCTTCTGTGTTAATTTTGTTAGGCCACTCTGCCTCATGGAGTTGCCTGTGTTCCATATGCTTCTACTTAGTTCGGGCTTGGTCATGGCCTTGTTGCTAGGTGCAAATGGATGATATAATTAGAATTGGTTTCGTATGTAGGATACATACTATACTGGCCGGAACAGGTATCTAACCATACTTTAATATGTTGAACTGATTTTATACTGGATGTACCAATACTGTATCAAGATGGTATTAATATAAGTCTGATACCAAGATGACGAACCATAGTTATATATATGTTGTTAATTTGTAGCGTGTGATTGTGTTTGAAGAAAATGTGTCATCAAAGTACGATCATTCGCTTATTTTTCATGATAATTTGGCATCTTATTTATATTTTAAGGCAACGAGAATTGGATTTCCTTCATGATTGAACCATATGTGCAAATATCAAAACTTTTCTTTAAAATCCAAAGTTAGTGTATAATCATTTGAGAAAGAAAGATACACCTTCCTTCATATGAATCGACCATTGAATCGCCTGCTGCACATATCACAAAGCAATCCGAACTCCATCTTTCATCCATCTGCACAAATCTGAAAGTGACCAACAGGCAATCCAAGGAGGATTCACGCATACTATAGGAATCAATATGACCATACATTTCTTTCTTGTAATGTTAAGTTGGAATTATCAAAACTAAATTTATCTTATTCTCTTATCATGAAGCTAGCATTTTAGTGATGCAACTAACTTTCTATTGTCTTCTAAAAGTCAAGCCTATGCTCTAGGAGTGTAGCTACTTTGTCTCATATTTTGTGAATTTTAGGGCGATTAAAATGATCTAGCATGTTGCATATTATCTGCCTTAAGAGTTACATAGGACTAGCAGATTACAACCAATATATTTTTGTCATATAAGAGCTCGTATGGGTTATTGTAATTTTTTTTTTTGACTAATACCAACCTTTAGCTGGAGGACCTTATTTTGGACATTGTATAGACATGTTATTATGGGCTGAGAGAAGTGTCCATACAAGAGTAGAGTGGAGAAGTTGACTCCTTAATTTTTTTTTTGTTTTTGTTTTTCAAAATCAAATTATATACTTAAATGCCTCCAAAAGGGGAGGTACATGAAGTAAATTGCTACAAGTACTATTCATGTTAAATACAGAAGAAAAATAAAAATTGAGGACGGTATCTTGAGTTTTGATTGTAATGTCATTATAAAGTTTTGGTCCTACATTTCTCTTTGGTTAACTCAATATTAAATGTCAATAAGCAGTAACTCATACCAAAAGGATTAGAAAATTTTAAAAAAAAACTCAAACAAGACTCCCCCTGCATTCGAAAATGGATGAATGCAGTTTAATTTAATGCCACCACAATCGATTGTTGTTTGATTTGGCAAAATAACTACACCGGGCCTTGCATTGCCCATCAGGCTGCCCACATCTTTGGAGCTTTTGCTGATTCTTGTAGTGAGAGTTGGCTCAAGACCTATTTATAACCATAAATTACACAAATGAAGGTGACTTTGCCAATGTGAATTTCTCATGCATTATATATTGTGCATGATTTGCATCCGTTGAAATTTAAGAATTATATTTTCATATGATAGCTTTGTGGATTATTGAACTAGCAATAAAAATGATCCTCCCCATAAAATCCTCTGAAATTACATTGCTTCTTATGTCGAATACTCTATGAATTTGTCTTGCCAATGGTAAATATATAGTCACTTCGTCAATTGGTAGCAGCTAGTCTTCAAGGTAGTTGGCACATTTATCTACTATCATAATGTTATGGGTCATATGCATTTAACTTATTTTTATTTTATAAAATTTATTAATGTGTTTTTTGTAAAGGCTTGTGTGAGAGAGAAAAGTGGAAAGTTCAATATACTTAACTAGAAAAAGGGAGGGGATTAAAATTTTTATCCATGCTCTCCAAATATTGAATTGCAGCCAATTATGAGGGATCACAATAATCCTTGTCCTCTCCCACATGCATCATATGTGCCTGATAATAAAGTTTAGTAAACAATTTGCTTTGAAAAATCTAAAAGAAGTGGACTATCAGAAAAATAAAGTAGCATGACTAAAGGTATAATCTTTCAAAAGGAGCCATTATATGTTTACAAGGTAAGTTAAAGGTATGGTCGAATCTCAAACATGACATATGCCCAAATTGATTTTATTTGCAAGGCTTTGAGTATTGGCCTTTTAAGTTTGTTATATTGGACATTATGCTGGATATCTTATGCAAAAAATTATTGTACATTGCACTTGCACAACTTGATTCTATATCAAGGGAAATCTGATATGACAAATACCCAACTTGACTTGGGAGACACATGCTTGTACATGTATATTTTTGAAGTATTGGATGAGGACAAACTTCAAGGAATCAAGTCATGTCCCTTGTCTTTTTGAAACTACTAAAGCCAAAACAATTTTGGCTAACTATTATTTGTTTGGTTGCTTGCTTTTACTGGTTCAGACTTGAAGAGATATAGTCGATCTATATTTTCGTTAAGAGTTAACTTAAGGACTGTTTGGTATTGTTGTTGTTTTTATATTTTTATTTTTTTATAAATTAGTAAAATACTACATGAAGATTGATATCAGAGATAATATTTGCACAAAACTTACTACTATTTTTTTTTTTCATTTCATTCATTTTTAAAAGCAATAAATCTTTGCGACCAAAAGCGATAAATATTTCATAAAGAATTTCTAAACAAAAGTGTATCATCATAAATGTTTTTGTTCTAGTTCATTTTCTTCCTATTTTTTGAAACAAAAACAAAAACAAGAGCAATGCCAAATAGGCCTTTAGGCAATCCTAATTTTATTGTCAATTAATAATAATCATTTATTAAAAGTATAGTTTTTCCCTTTCTCATAGATATTAAGGCAATACTTCTCATTATCCACCTTGGGATTATTTGCAATCATATTATATAGATTGTCTCTTCAAATATATTTAATTTAACGGATAAACACTTCTTGGTTATTAAAAAAAAACACTAATTTGAAAATATTATGAAATATTTTATTACAAATCAAAGAAATAAGAAGTGCTAAGATTATTTTTGCCATCCATACATATCACTAGTGTGGCATTTACCTAACACTTTTATGAAATAAATTATATAATGATTTTATACGAGTGGTTGAGCAAACAAAATGATACACCGTCCAAACTATTAAACATGATTTATATTAAAAAAAAAGCCTAAAAACTAAAATTTATATTTGGTAGTCTGCGGCATCAAATCGTTGTGCAAGTTATACAAGTGAACAATATCTATTAGTCTAGTATAGCAAAATACATGATGGACTTTATAAATTAAGAATCTATTTAATGGTTCATGATTTACGCATCTCAAAATTGAAGTAGATTCTATTATCATAAGTTTTTGATAAGTCCGAGGACTTATCATCTATGAGAGGGCCTGTCAGAAAATTCCTACTTATCATTTTACTTGAATTATCAAAAAAAAAAAAAAACTAGGGTTTTGTTCGGATGCACCAGTGAAACCGCCAACTCATACGGATCGTTTTCTATGGTAAAATAACTTTCGTCTCAGCCCGACAATGGCCTTCTCCTGCGCCACCTTCAGAGCCTGCGATCCGTTCTTCCTCCCCCAAAACCCCGCCGGCCTCTCCTCGATCGACTCCGCCGGTCTCGCCCGAAACGCTCTCTTCTTCGAAATCAGGGGTTTCGGATCGCGTTCCAATCACAAATTCGGATTCGCTTCGTCCTCCAAAGGAACCCTTTTCCCAGTCTCTTGTCTCGTGAACAACAGCAGACTCTTCGCCAGGAATGGCAAATGGAGTTGCCATGCAGAGCTCGATCATGGGAGTGGAGTCGGCGGCGGCGGCGGCGGCGGCGGCTGCGGAGGCGGAGGCGGTAGTGGTGGTAATGGTGACCGCGAAGGAGATGATGGCGAAGATGATAGAGAGGAGGCTGAGTTCGGGCCGTTGTTGAAGTTTGAGGAGGTGATCCAAGAGTTGGAGGCCCGTGGAGCGAACCTGCCTTCTGACATGTTGGAGGCGGCGAAAACCATGGGGATCCGAAGAGATTTTCTCTTCAGATACTTAGACCTACAGGTATCACTTTCGAATTGTGCGCAAAATCTTAAATTTTCCAAAATGTTCACGCCTTTTGTGTTTTTTACTTTAAAAAGGCGGCGCCTTGGCCACTGGGTGCTTTGATGAGGTGTTGCTCGATATTTCGGGATCGAATGCTCGCTGACCCGTCATTTCTTTTTAAAGTTGGAACAGAGGTCTGGTGATTTTGGTTGCTTTGAATATTCTTGGGATCAGATTTTGGATTTTTTTTTTTGTTTTAATTGACTTATGGTTTAATGCAGATTGTTATCGATTCTTGTTGTGCAACATTTGCTGAAATTAAAAAGAGGGGGAAAGACTTTTGGGCAGAATTTGAGTTATATGCTGCAGACCTTTTGGTTGGGGTAGTTGTGGACATTGCTTTAGTGGGTTTGTTAGCACCATATGCACGTATCAGGCAGCCATCGGCGCCGACTGGTATCTTTGGAAGCTTGACACGTGCTTGTGGAGCTCTGCCTAGCAGGTGAGCAGCTTAAAAGATGTTAAATAGGATCCATATGAAAAAAAATGAGCAGTATCTTCAATTGTTCTCTTTGACAAAATAGAGGTTCGAGGTTTTTTCTGATCTGGTTTAGTGCATTCTTTAGATTTTTAGTAGTGTTAGTTGCATGGTTTAGTGCATTCTGGTTTGTGAAACTTGCAGTATCGATTTTTTTTTTTTTTTTGTAATCTGACATAAATCATTTCTTAATGATTAATTCAATGATCTGAGGACCAGTCATGGTAACGCCCTTAAAAGTTTCGCAAAGAGCATTATGCATAATATTATTAATAGATAATGATTAATGAAAAAAGCACTCTTAGCTATGTATTCCCCAGTTAACATGAGAATTTTCCCACCATTCCTAATGAGAGGTCTTTCTGCATTGATTGACACTTCAACAACTAACATTTAATCATCTATCAGGATTTGTGTTTGCTGAATGCATGTAGTGGACCTATTTTGTAAAAGAAAGATAACATCAGCTTCATCATCGTGAACCATCTTTTAAAAGTAATTTCCATGTGAATTTCGAGCTGTAATGGTGATTATTGTATTAATAATAACTTGCTGTTATGTGAACTGTTGACTTGTGAGTATGTTTAAGTTCCACGAGGACTTGTCTTTGTTATGAATTGTTTTCTTTATTCAGTTCAGTTGATTATCCATTTCTCTTGACCTCACATTTTCAAATATACTTGTCAATCACTTTTGGCATACGATTGCACCCAGGAATTATTGTATTCAGTTCAGTTGGTTATGTTATTCCTTTGTTGGGCAATGATGGGATCATTTCTTGAAAAAATCTTCTCAGTCAATTTTGTGCATAGGATCAAACCCAGGGATTATGATTTGAATCATTGCCCTATATGGCTTATATACATGGACAATTACTTAATTAGTAGGCATACAATCATGCATCTCACACTATGTTGGGGCTGTTCTTTCCTATTTCTTCTTAGCTAATCTTTGAGATGACATTTTTTTTTCTAAAGTTTCTTGGAATTCTTGATGCAGCGTTTTTGAAGCTGAAAGGCCAGGCTGCAAATTTACAATTCAACAAAGGATTGGAGCATACTTCTATAAGGTATCTTAGAGCACATTGTCATCATCCGTGAAATTTTATCTTTTCACACCTGTTGATAATCTGCTGATGTCTTTTACTTATGATTTATCTCATGAACATAATTTAGTTTTTGGCCTTCCAATAATCCTCTAAGAGTTTCTGATGCTATGTTCATATTACACTGACACCATTTATGCATGTTACGGATGCAGGGAGTATTATATGGTTCGGTTGGATTTATATGTGGCATCGTGGGCCAAGGCATTGCTAATTTGATAATGACTGCCAAAAGGTATAATCTTCAATCTTAGTATATATATATATATATATGTCATGATTTTATGATGCATTTGAACAAGGTACCTTTTAGAGGAGATATGCTAGTGGTGCTTTTCACATCATTCTCAATGTGGGAGCATTGGATGTTCTTGCTTTTCGTATTTGCACTTTTGTGTTGCTTCAGTGAGTTATGATATTGTGATCCAATGGATATTGAGAATTTGTGGTCCATCTCCATTTTGAACAAGTTTATATGCATTCTTGGCCTATGTCCTTGTATGTTGAGTGTCTACTATCATGCTATTGTTGGACTTGCCTTGATCTATTATGGTGATTTCACAAGAAACTTCCATATAAGTGCATGCATGTAAACATGAAATTATATTCTCCTCTCTAGTTCATGCTTCAGTAGCTAAATTGCTGATGGCAAAGGAAAATATAATGCCATGTGATAAATGTCTGAGATGTTATGCAACACTCTGTTGGATGCCAAATATTTCTGCTCATCCAGAATACTTGACATTTGATATTTTATGTAGATATACTTCTCAAAACAAATACATGATCATACAACTATTTCTATATGTGATCATTATTGGGGGTCTTTTGGTGAAATAGATTTTATAGGAATTGGCATCATAGAATTTGAATGAAACCAAATTGTCAATATTTGGAACATTTAATGCTCAACACAATAAAACTTATAATTGGTTTTCATCCTTAATTTCATCTAGCATGAAGCATCTAGGTTGACTTTCTTTAATAAGACTGCCTGCGTTCATGTACATTGCACTGTTTGATTGGCCGCAATCATGGGAATTATGAATTTTCACTTCATCACAATTCTTTCTTGAATCTATGCATTCATAGTCTGATTGGGGAATGCTGCAGATACTTTGGTTTGTATTATTTTAAATTGTTCTTGTTATGTGCTATTGAGCTTCTTATCTAATTCCATCTACTTCTGATTCAACTTTTACATATCATATGAGGTTTTACTTTAAAATTTTCTTAAGATGTTGCTTAAAATGTTACATGCTTACTATAATAACACAAATTGGTTGGAGAGGGGTCTGCTCTCTGCATGTCTTCCCCCTTTTTCTGTCCTATCTCCACCCATTTCATGGATACATATCTGAAAAAAAGAACAGTTATTATAGTGCAAATTCCTTGGCACTCTCTTTCAGGCATCATGTTTTCACCTGCTTCTTCACATTCTGCCTTTCTTTTTAATGGTTCAACTCTCTCTTTCTATAAGAGATATAAAGGAGTGAACTACATGAGATGGAAGAGGAAATATATTTATTTACATAATAATGAAAAAAATCCAGTCATTAGGAGGGTGCCCTTGCTGCCTGATGAGTGTCAAATAAGGACAGCGGATTTGTGATAGTTAGTTGAGCGGGCAGTCTTGAAAATTCTTGGCAAAACTTTCCAATTCAAGATCACGCATGAGTGGCTATATGTGCTTATAGGTGGACTATATAGGTGCATACATCATGTAATATGTGGGAGCTGGTTGCCCATGCACTTTCTTAAAGTGATTATTGTTAGGAAAGCCATTCTTCACCCTCTAATAGCAGGACAGTCCACAAATAATACATGTAAAAGAAGGTGCTCATTATATTTGTTGCTTTTTGCAGCAGAAGTATTTGGGAACTTAGGGCATGCTTGGAGATGATGAAAATAATGTTGCTTAGAGGGCATAATGGGCAAGGGCACCGTAGAGCTAGGAAAGTAGTTGTTTTTTCAAGAGGGTGAATGAAGAAGAAGAAAGGTCTAAGTCTTTGAGGGTAAAAAAGGAAGTTGAGCTCAAGGCTAAAAGGCTAATGAACATATATGAAATAAAAAAATCTCAAGCAATGAAAAAATGAAAATAGTCCTCCTAAGGGAGGGTTAAATCGTTTTCAGATATTGCTAAATTTTATTTTTAGATCAAGGGCTAAAATGAAACTAAACCTTCTGCTGCAATTTATATTTGAAAATACACAGCATATCTGATTGAGAAAAAGTTTAGGTTATTCTCTAGGAAGAAGAATAAAGGATAGGCATGAGAAAGTGCCAAACTATCTAAATGAGAGACTTAGAAAGTAGAGCCTCATATGGGATGTACACCCATGCTAAAACAAGAGAGTGTAGTTGATTACTGCTTGAGATGTGAATCATAGTATTCATTCTTTTGGGAATGGGAATGAAAAACATGAAATACTTTTTCTAGAAATAGGGACGAATGGAAGTTTACTCCTTAGGAAGCGTTTGAGTGAAAAGTTGCTTCAACTTTGAGATAGTGATACATAGAAGCAGAGATTGTGAGTGCATTGGTATTGTAATGTGCGACCTTCTTTTAGCAATAATATTTTAGGCAATCATGTGAGAATGTAGCTAAGATAAAGTTTCCATGAAATGAAAATATCATGTATATCCTATGAAAATATAGTTCCATTTAATCTTCTAAATAGGGAAATGAACCATAATTGTGAAATCCTCTAGGGCATGAAGTTAGTGACACACTTTATAGAATTACTGAAGCTAAGTGAGAGAGTGATTAATACTGCATACTACAGAGATAATAAAATTGTTTTGCGATAGAAGGCAAGGGTGAACACCTCAAATTTCTAAATGAACAAGGTTAAAAGAGGTTGAGGATTATGTGCTACTAAAGGAGAAGGGATGGTTAGGTGCATCACTTATGACTAGGGCTAAGTGGACTTTGGCCTGCCCAAGGCTTATCAGGATAGGCTATGGGCTAGGTTCAAGTCAACTTGGTTCAGTTTGGGCTTCAAATTAAAATCCGTAGATATTTTGGGTCGGGCTCAGGTAGACATTTGGCCCAGCCTGGACCTGGCCCGAGCCCGAGCGCAGACCAGGCCTAAAGCAAATCCTGGTGTCAGTCATGGATTCAGCCCGGTATCTAGCTCAAGGTCAATTTCTCAATTTGGTTCACTGGCTTCAGTCCAAATGAGCAATGGTTTAACTAAGGTCGTGCTTGCTAGGTTTGCTAGGCTCTACTTCTCTCAAAGAGTCCTGATTGCCCGATCTCTAATCCAATTAGCAAGGATTCTCGAAGAGCCTTGATCAACCACCGCCTCCTTTGCTCACTGCTTCTTCCAAGCAGCATAATAGTGGACATCATTGTGGGGCCTCCACGGGGGCCTAGGAGCATGTGGTGTTGGACAATGGAGTTGTATAGGAGCTAGTCGAGGTCCCAGAGGCAATCTGGGAGAGCCCAGATGGCCTTGAGGAGGTTAGCGCGAGACGGACGACCAGATGGATGTGGGGTCGAAGACAAGGGAGTGGTTACAATCGGCGATGGTGTCAGCAAGGCAGCCAATGGTGCGGTAGGCAGTAGCATGGTCGATGAAGCAAGAAGAGAGATGGAGAAGAGAGGACGAGAAAGATGGGAGAGAGAGAAAGAAAGAGAGATGGAGAAGAGAGGATAAAGAAGAAACCTTGGGACTTTCTAGTTGTTGGTAGAGGACTCATCATCGATGGCCTAGAGATGGAAATAAATGGCGACTCCCAAGAAGAGAGCCACAACAAATCCCAGAGGAGGGTTCTCCTCCACATGCCCCTTCGAGCTGAGAATCTGATCCCCTAGAGCCACCTATGATGGTAGCCCTAGTTGGGTTTTGGGCCGGGCTCAGGCCTGGGATCGGGTTAGGCTCGAGCTTGTATTTTGAAAAACAAATTCGGATCTAAGCCCAACTCGAAGCCTCAAAAATATTGGCATCAACAAGGGAGCCAATGGTGCGGTAGGCAGCATCATGGTCGATGAAGCAAGAAGAGAGATGGAGAAGAGAGGATAAGAAAAAGTGAGCGGGAGAGAAAGAGAGATGGAGAACATAGGACAAGAAGAAACCTTAGGACTTTCCAATTGTCGGCAGAAGACTCGTCATTGATGGCCCAGAGATGAAAATAAATGGCGACTCTCAGGAAGAGAGCCACAACAAACCGCAAAGGAGGGTTCTCCTCCGCATGCCCCTTCGAGCTGGGAATCCGATCCCCTAGAGCCACCTATGAGGGTCGCCCTAGTTGGGTTTCGGACTGGGCTCAGACCTAGGCTCGCGTCAGGCTCGGGCTTGTGTTTTGAAAAAAAAAATTCGGATCTAAGCCTAGCTCGAAGCCTCAAAAAAATTAGGGCCAGGCTCGGGTAGGGGCATGGCCCGGTTTGATCCAATTCCAACCCTACTTATGACGCTATAAAGAAACAAAATTATGAGGTTGAAGGGCAAAGACATGGCCAATAAGTTAATGCCTTGTAAATTTCAGAGAGGCCGATGATATAAAGCTGAATAAAGGGAAAAAGAAATTGCTAATGGAGGCATGTAGATTCCCAACTCTATTAGCACTTCTAATCCTTCAAGTTTTGTTACAATCTTCTAGAAATAAGAATAAAGTAAATGAAATGATGAATTTGGCAGTCATGGGTTGACTACTAGAATCTAAATTCGTTTAATGGATAGGGGAGATTAAAAACTTTAGGAAGTTTCAATCAACTAATAATAATAGAGGGTTAAGGTTATGGAGTCACAAATTCAACACATCTATCTTAACATTTTCATTTTTGATACAACTTTTCTCCTTAACCCTTTTTATTGTCCAACATTCTAAGCTTTACAAACATTACAATATTATGGTTCTACAAAGTTTCCTTAAGTTGTCAAGGTTTTCTTCAATCACATAATACCATGGATGGTGGAACCATCCCGATATGGTTCGGGGCATGCTGAGTTATACTAGTGGCGGACCGAGATGGTTCCAACAAGCAAAACAAGTACCGACGATGGAGGGGGTTGAGGGAGAAGGAAAGAGAGGAAAAGAGAGGGAGAGAGAGGGAGGGAGAGGGAGAGGGAGAGAGAGGGGGCTTGGAAGCTCTCCTTTCCTCCTCCGGTCATTCAATGTGCCGACTTCACTTAAAGAAGTGAACAAAAATAAAAAAGGGCCAAGCCCTGCTTTGAACGAAACAAGGCTCAACCGATGTGTGGGCGACTGGAGGAGGAGATGAGGGCTTCCAAGCCCCCTCCCTCCCCCTCTCCCGACATTTCTCTCTCTCCCTCCTCCCTTTCTCTCTCTCCCTTCATCTTTTCCTCTCTATTTTCCTCTCTTCTTCCTCTCCCCCTTTGGTTTTTCTTTGTCGATACGCACTAGGATGGGATGACACGGTACCATACCATACTGCTAGTCTACCAGCATGAGTGCCGGTTCTGGTACTGCTAACCTTGCATAATACCGTAGACCTAGAGCAAAGATGGTCGAATCCTGCCGAACCGATCGGTTTAGGGCGTATCGAACCAAACCGAGCCGATCAACTACCAGCATGATTCATTTCCTAATCTCGTTCAAAGCCATCTGCCAACGACGATGATGACATGTGAGTCTCTCTCCCTCTCCCTCTCTTCTAGCTCTTTCTTTCTCAGTCCATCACTGGATCTGGGGCTCTTGAAGCTCTCTGTGGACGATCGAAGCTTCTTGTCCTCTCTCTTGTTCCCTCTCCCTCTTTCCTCCTCTCTCTCTCTCTCGTGCGCGATCCATCATCAGATTTAGAGTTCTTGAAGCTCCCCATCCACAGTTGAAGCTTCTTGGCTTATCTCTCTCTCTTTCTTTTCCTTCCTCTCTTTTTCTCTCTCCCTCGCCCTCTTCTTATTTCGGTACACTCTGGTATGGTATGTTATGGATCCGTATTGTAACTAGCTGCCGGTGGGTATGAGCCCCGGTACCGGTTCGGCGAACCTTGCCCTAAAGTCACCTCTCTTTTCTATACAATCAACTATATACTAAGAGGTTCTTGAATAAGCATGAAAGTGTATACTTTGATTTTTTATTATTTTTGATATATACTCATTTATTTTGAATTTTCTATGTTTTTATATATTTTTCATGAACCTTACTTTACTTTATACCAACTGCATACATGCTCATGTATTCATATGCATACTACATATGCACTTCGTGGTAGCCTAATCATCAGCATACCGAGCCACTTTTTAAGACCTTAAACCGTATAGTTATTAACCATCCTTGTTTGCACTAGAAGACAAGGATGTATTAAAGGAAAAAGACATTTATGTGCAGTTCTTGATGAATAATCAACAAAACATGTCCCTCCTAGTCATGATAAAACCGTCCTTCCTAATCTTCTCAACTAATCCTTGGTGAATGTGAGTAGTTTGTGCATGCATATCTTAGTAGACAAATAAATATCAAAGAAGAATGTTCCCACTACTACCAACCATGTTAGAGGATCCAGTTGCTAAAGTCACTGATGCACCTGAATGGGAATTACTTAAATGAGGAAGGGAGTGATGTTCACTTCTTATATGATGATGCATTTGAGTGAATAATCTAATGGATTGACCTATGGGAGATGAAGCATCAATTACCTAAATGAGAAGAGCATTTGATGTTGATGGAGAATTGGATGTTTTTCAAATATTGAGTGAAAGGTCACTTCTATGATCTATCTTTTGGGAAAATGAGCATTAGAAGCTTAAACCAGAGCTCATAGTGCTTGTTGTTAACCTTTATAAGATGGAGCCTAAGTTGACCTCCCATAGAGATCTCATCATATTTTAATCTGTGATTAAGTAAATCACTATGAGTTACTTTTTATTTCCATATCCTCTAGGAAAGTCTTGACCAGCATGTCTACTACGACTTGTTACTTGACCTCCACCTTCTCAAGGATTCTGTTTTACTCTTAGCATAAAGACAAATCTTTCATTCACATTTTGGACTTGGTAATTTATCATATTAATTTCTGAGATTTTTGTGTCTCATGATGCTGAATGGAGCATTGAATAATAAATAATTTGCTTTTGCAAGTAAACAACTGCTAGATTTGTTGTATATTTAACGTAGTTTCTATCCTTGATAAATTTTCTTTAGCCTGCATTTATGGAGATTGATTCTTGAAACAAAGTCCTATAGGAGCTTTTTGCTTATTTCTTTTTCCCTAGGTCATTGAATGCTGTGGATGTTATGTACTTATTGTTTTAAAAGGTGGAAGCTGTATGTGGGCAATCAAGGGACCGCATAGCACATTTGTTGTATGTGGGCTGATCCCGTATGTAGGTGCATATGCAGTTGATGTTTTTAAACTATTTAAACATAAAATAATTTATTAAGTACAATATAAGCAAAAGTGCTAGTAATAATTTTTAAATGAATAATGTAATATAAATAACAATAACAGCTAGCATTTAGAGCTTAGCATTTAAGATGTAATAGTGATAGTTATACTGTAGCTAATATATTAATATTACTAATACCCATATCTGTACACCCCAAAACCCACATCCAACCTAACCATGAGCTTGAGCCTGCTCCATCCGCACAGGCCTATGTAAGAGTGAGCAGCATATGTGGCCCATAATGCTAAGCAGGCCACATATGCATTGAACAGTGCTAAGCAGGCTGCATATGTGGCCGTATGATGCTAAGTGGACTGCCTTTTCAACAAATATGCGATATGACTGCATATAATAAGAATGGTACCATTAATTGTAAGACATTTATTTTGTCTATTGTTTGCATTTTATATATACAGTATTTGAATGTTCCGCATTTATCTCATTACTGTCTTTTCAGCCATTTCACCATTCATTTTGATCTATTTATATTCATCACTGAACTTTTGTATTATGTCCAGGAGCGTAAAAAAATCAGAAGAAGATATACCTGTTCCACCACTTGTGAAAAGTGCAGCTCTTTGGGGTATGCCTAGAACTATTCGGAATGTTTACTCAACTTTTTTTTTTCTTTTAAATTTTTGTTATCTTTATTCGACTATAATTTTTGGAGTTGCCTCATATATTTGCCATTTCTGTTTGAATCATCTTGTTTTGGCAGGTTTCTGTTAACCTGTTGTAATTTTTTTTAAAATAAATTATAAGTAGGAATTCAACATGAATATATCATGTTAATATCCGATTAAGTTAATCATAAAACATTCAAAACATTCCCTAACTTCATTAGTTCATACTTTGATCTGTAGTTTAATTTGATATTAGATGGAATAAATCTTGGTAGCCAATGTTAGGATTTTAAAGGAATTTTGTTATTATAGTCACTTTGTGAAAAAACAATGCAGTACCAGTTTCATTTGATCTCTTTCTTTTGTATGGGACCCATCTGTTTGATCCACAGTTTGCCATTGGGTCTTCTCTCTTGCTGTCTCTCTTCCTTCCCATATCAATTTACTGTACCTTGCTCAGGAGGCCCTCCTCCTCTCTTTAGCATTGCCATGATCCTCCAGTCCTCTCTTTCCATAAACCTTGGCTTCTCCACCCATTTGTTCTTTAGGTACCAGCTGGCTCCTAAATCACTTCAATGTAAATCCTGGAGTAGGCTATTGAAAACAGAGCAATAGGAACAGGAAGCAGTATAGGAGATTAAAGGATGGCCAGTCGACACATGCTCAGTTGTTTGCGGCATGATATATCTGTAAAAAGTGGGTAAAAGGGGATAAAAGCAAGGGATTAAAGAAAAAATTAGGAATCCAGCTTGCTTATGATTAATGAACTAGAATTTTGATAGTCTCGGAGGGTAAAAAAGTACTAAATTAGGGTTACTAGTGGTTATGCCATAGTTTTCTCTCAATTCTCAAGGGCTAGAGCTGGCAGTGAAGTCTGGCATCTTGCATAATTTGTTTTACCAGCATTTGCTCCTTATACTTTTATATTGTTATTAAACATGCTCATTGGGGTTAGTTATTTGGCTAATGACCTAGCTAGGAGTGTTTTTGATGGGGTTTAGTTTGTTATTTTATTGTGACAGTATTTCGCTGACCTGTCTTTCCAATTGATCTGATCTTATACTTGTCCACTAATCAAGCACTTACAATAAAAAAGAGAGTAAAAAAAGAAAAAAAGTGTGCCACCCAGATAACAGATCATCATGCATGACTTAATAATGCCAAAGCTCGGAGTGATTGTTATTACATCAGAGGAAGTTCATTTAGGTTTAATCAAGTGACAATACACATTTATTGATGGTCTTTTGATTAAATTTTTTCCCCAATGATAATGCCATCAGAAATGATAATCAGTGTTGTTGTTCAACTAAATGTGTTTACTGATATGTCGCATTTGTGGTGACGTATGTTACAGGATCATGCACATGTGCAACTGTTGCTGAATTTTGTTCATTCATGCCATTCTGTTTAAACATATCCAATAGCAGTGCAGTATCTATGATAAATATACTTGTAAACTTTGTACCTACTATGAATTACTGTTTCTCGCAACAAACTTTTTTAGTCTAACTAGTAAACATCTGAAATTCAGGTGTGTTTCTCGCGGTTTCTTCCAACACTCGTTACCAGATCGTTAATGGCTTGGAATGTGTGGTTGAGGCATCACCTGTAGCCAAACGCATTCCACCTGTAGCAATGGCTTTCACAGTTGGTGTGCGTTTTGCCAACAACATTTATGGTGGCATGCAATTTGTGGATTGGGCTCGGTGGAGTGGTGTTCAGTGATGGTACATATTCCGTCCTTTTACTAGGTTTCTTTGCAATTCAATGCTATGATGTGAGTTATATGTTTTAAGTTAGATTTGGTTTTGTATTCATATCAAGTTTGTGTCTATAACTAGTATTCATTTTGTTACAGTAGGAAATGTCAGCTTCAAGGCTGAACCCTTCGCTCATGAGATCAAATTCATGTTCCCCCTCAGATAGAAAATCCAGCAATTTCTTGTGCACTTATATCATCCAAGCAAAATGTGCCTTCTACTTTAATTCTTTTAGCATGTAATATAATCTTGTTCCACTACCTGGCTGCATCTTTTACAGCAAGCACACTAGTTGCCTTACATGACCAATCCATTGATTGGAACATGAGATCATTTTAATGATAATCTCCCATTTAATTTATTTGATTGGACAATGAGCTTCAGAATATTATATATTAAATTGACTGATCATTGGATAATTGCTTTGTTGTAAATTAAGAGATAGTAATCAAATATTTTCAATAGCCTGTTGGAATCTTACTATACTTAACAATGAAATTATTCAAACACATGCTTGTCTAGAATTATAATATCATGGGTTAAGTTTGCTTCTTTTACCTGCAGATTGGTACATGTTTTCATTGACATCTGACCTTCACAACAGTCGGGAAACTATGCTTTTTGTATTTCAGAATATTCAATACCACAACCTGCATATGGTTGTTGGTATCATTTGTATCAACTTGGTGGTAGCTTTATGTGATTGCTTTAATAGCTAAATCAAAGTTGAAAATGATATTCCAAATTGAAGTCAGAAGAGATTCAGCCTAGTATTTTTTCTTTGAAACTATGATTATGCAACATTTTTGGTTTAACTATTTCTTAACATGATTATACTTTTCATCTTCTATTCCGATATTAACTTTAAAAATTGAGTTTTTATTTTGGAGGGATAGGCAAGCATGGCCCTTAAAGTTGGACTTGGATAAATGGTGCAGGCATAGATTTTTAAAGACAAGTATTGAAATGTATTGCAGAAGTCTAGAGGATTAGAGGTAGCTGGGTTAGAGCCTATCAGATCAAAGTATATTTTGTGTAAAATAGCAGGTTTGCAAATAGCAGGTTTGGGAGGCTACAAGTATAGGCGGCGTTGAAGAATATTAAAGGATAGCTAAAACTTTTATAACAGCAGACTAGACAAAAATATAGCATATTTGTTTGTAATGTTGTACATATTCCATTCAAATCCTATATTTTAGGGGTGCTACTGTGCCGCAGCCTCTCCCTAGCTCAGCTAGTGTGGAATGTGCTCAATAAACAAATCGCTGTCCCTATTTTCATTGTCATTTTCCTTAATTTCTCATATCCAAACTTACGATATTGCATCTATAATATTACTATATCACTTTATGATACTGCATGTGTTCTTTATTGACTTTGGGAAAGCTTATGGTAAGGGTACCAATAAAAACAAATTGATAGGCTTTAAGAAGGAAAAGTATTCATAAATGGTACATTGAGTTTATAAGAACATGTATGCTTGAGCAGCTACGAGTGTAGTAGTAGTGTTGTGTTTTCAGTCCTTGGTCTTAGGCTATGGAACAATAAATTTATATTTTTTAATCAATCATACATGTAGTTGCTTCTAATACTCAGGAAGATGCATTATGATTTATTGATGATATAGTCGATTAATGAAAAAGATTAAACATAAATTGGATTCATGGAAGGAAGTCTTTGTAGGTAAGGGCTTAAAAATCAAAAGGACAAATGTTGGTGGAGTGCAGTTTAAGTAAAAATAGGAATTCAATTGAACATTGAGGCTCTATAACAGATTGATGGATAGGAGGTACTTTAGAGTGATCATTTTTGTTATCTAGAATCTATTATACAAATTAGTGGTGAAATAGATGAGGACATATATAATAAAATGAAAGACTGGTTGGATCAAGTGGAGAGTTGCTTTTGTGGTATTATCTGATAGATGCATACCTTGGCAACTTAAGGGAGAAATTTATATAATGGTATTAAGTTATAAAGTTGTAGGGTTCAGAATGTCAGGCCATAAAGAGGATCCAAGAAAACATGTCGAAAATAGTAGAATGAGAATGTTGCAATGGTTGTGTGGTAAAATTAGAAGAGTGAGAAATGATTATAATAGAGGAGCCATAGGAGTTGTATCAATTTAGCAAAAATTGATGGAAAATTGATTAATATGGTATCAACATTTTTATTGAAGATTTGGAGGATCTAGTAATAGAGGATACTTACAGTCTCTGCTGGAGAGTGTAGTAAGAGTAGGGGGAAGATGAAGGTGACACTAATGAAAGTTGTGATAATGGATATGAAAAAGTTTAAAAAGGCTTTTATGCTTGAAGACCTTGTTTGTGTAAGAAGGCTTCGTCAGCGAGTCTCTATTGAAAAGTCATGATAGGAGCAAGGATTTTATTCTTTCTATGATAAGGTAAATCATCTTGGAGCTGGAATTCATGATCTTTGATGACATGGGATATAGATGAAGGAACAAGTCACCTGAATCTCTTCCCACTCCCACATTCTTTTGCCTTTTTAAACTAGAGCTCCAAGCCTCTAACCTCATGGTTCTTTATTAGCTAACTAGTGGCTTCTAAAATCACATGTGGTGCTAAATCGGAATGCTTGGTAAATGAGGATAAAGTAAATCACAAACAGTTAGGACAAGGTTAGGATTATGGTGATCCTAGGGTTTGGATTCTTGGGTTTAGGGCACGAATGATTACACACTAGGGTTACGGATGACGAGAAAAGAGGGATGGATATGGCAATCAAGTGTAGGGAGGGGAGTTGGGGTCAGCCCCTTTTTTTTGTTTTTCTGTGTTTGGAGGGGGGAGGGTGGGGGGAGGTAAGGTTGGACTTGGGTTTCAAGTGGATAAAAGTAGAAAGTAGAAAGAGCTTTTTTGGCCTTGACGTTAGATTTGAACAATTACCTGAGCTCAGACCTATGCTGAAGCAAGGCCCCGAATCTTGGTATCATCCTCTATAGTGGTACCTATAGGGCCATACAGGTACTGTATGGTATGCCCCTAGTTGACATGCGGTATAGTGTTGGAGTTGGCATAACACCTGTACCATGTGCCATCATGGAACTGGATTGAGCCCCTGCATTGTATTGGTACTATTCTAGGTTCATATCATACGCTCAATAGCAGTCTGTACGATTCAATACTTAAAAACCTTGGGTTGAAGTATAGAATCAGTGTTTTGGGACCTTGTTTTGAGTTGGCTTGGCCCAATTTGCTGACACCAAGGCTTCCACAAAAGTGCCTTATTGCTATACCGCATATTTAGTTGCCAAAATCAAGGCCTTCTAAGCAACTTGGTATGATGCAGCAGCGGGTTGGGGGAAGCAGATACTCAAAATGAGGAAGTGCTTAGGAAGCAAGTGTGAGATTAAGTTTCCGCTAGGTTATCAAAGCAGATATGTTATCCTAGGTAGAAGTATTAGGATACAATCTATTGAGGGTGGCTGTTCTTAATGCTATAAAAAACCATATTCTCTTCTGTCTCACAATGTCCAACAAAGATGGATTTCAGAATTATGGGTGAAGTAACATGTCAGCAATTAAAATCTGCTAGTGACATGTCACATTAGGCTTAACTTGTTATTGATGACAAGTCTAAAATGATATCATCTTAAGTAACTTAGTTGAAAGTTAAGGTCGGAGAGCTCTAGGATCTGTGGTTACTTTCTTATAAAAAGTTTATTGACATTTTCCATTCATCAACTTTTATCAGGAATTGTCCTTCTCTTTGTGTTATTAATGCTTTTTGCAGGTTGACAGAAACAAGTTATGGTTTCGATACTTTTTTTGTGTAGCAAAAAAAAAAAAAAGAAGCTTAGGATGCAAGTGTTTATTGATTTGGAAATTCGCCGGGATTGGAAGATGAGAAAAAGGAGATAAGAGGAGACTCTCTTAGGCATGACATTACTTTCTTAAATTTTTATGGCTAATAACCAGGAATCACCGTGAAGTGAGGAAGTCTTAGATATTACAAACTTCAGTCAGACAGACCTGGATGGATGAGTCATATAAAAGTTTCCTTGTATTAATGTTCAAACATGTAAAAGTGTTATAAACTGTTAATGCTTCATATGATTGCCTAAATTAAATGGAATGAGTATGAGGTCTAATACAAGTTCCTTAAAGAGAACCATGTTACAATTTTACGTGCATTAGAAGGCTATGCAAAATAAATAATTAAACCAATAGAACCAGCAACTGGATTCCTACGTTTAAGTGACCTATAATATACTTCTTAGCTATCATTAAATTACGCTGCAGTTAGTATGTAGTTGGAAGAATTTCTGATCATTCAGATTAGAGTTAAGAATCATGTACTGCTAAAGTTCAATATAACTTTTTGTATCTTTTATCAGCAAATGCTCATGTCGGCTACGTGTGGCCTTCCTGTTACCCATTGTTTCTCCTCTTCTTTTCTTCTAGCTCCTCAACTTCTAAACTTTTTTTTTTTTCAAATTTGTCTAACTTTTGCAGGGATCATGCATGATACAGTGTCTGCTGACAAAGTGTCTGAAGCATTTTATGGGTCTGGAGGTGTCGATGTTTTGGCATTGCCTTTTCATTTGTTGATTTTGATTGAAGCAAAACACAAGCGCATCACAGATTAATTTAACGGAAAATTCTCTTTCACTAGGAAGGAAATTGATTGAATTCTAATATATGTTAACTTAGGTAATTATTTTTCTGGAAGGTGCTTTTGCTGTATGTAACATTGCATGCAACAAGGAAATTTTGCTATATGTTACCTCTGATCAAGGGACCAAATAATCCCCTTGCTTCTTTTTTGATTCGCCTGATTCAGCTAAAGCTATTGTTATAATCAGGGAGCAACAGGGTATTCCATTGCCTAGCAATTTATTTTTCTGTAAATGATGCATGATTTAAGAGTTCGGTCTCACTTTAGGTGCAGATTTACATGTTAAAAGTACTTGACTTATACAATTCAGTCACTGTATTTGCGAAGTAAGCTTTTATTATCTAATCTTGCTCTTTTGTCATGAGGAGATCAAATATGCTGATCGTGGGGTTTTACTATGTTATGCTCAGTCTTCAGTTCCTGACGAGTCCTAGAATTTTACACTATTTTCAATGTTTCATAACATACTAAATCGTTTTCAGAGTATTAAAGATCATGTTAAGATTGATCGATCAGCTCACTAATGGCATTGCTTCTTTTGTCGCCCGTCATGGGGACAGGTGGTTTCGGAATCATCACTTGTTCACAGAGTTTTCTTTGTGCAGTAAGATAGGTCAGTATGTATTTACTGTAGAATGATATAACTCTCAACACTAACATATATAAAAAAAAAATAAAAAAAGAAAGAAAAGTACTCTAGTTTAGCAAAGGAGGATCGAGTTGTTTGTTGCTCCAAGTTAAGGATCGACCCTTTTAAGAGTAGTTCAGTAAAGGAGAGAGAGGATGGAATCTGAGAAGGCATCCTAATCTCATCGATTGGAAGATAAACTACAGGTTGCATTAAGATGTTCTCCTATAAGTCAGGGATCCAGCACCAAATTTCCAGCTACAATAATTTCATGCTTAAATGCTTTTTTGAGGGCTCTTTAGGTAGGACCCTTCGTAGCAGTAAAAGTGCCATTCCTTTCTAAGTTTCAAATCTTTAAACACGATTAAGTAAAAAAATCTTGACAACGAAACACAATGCGAATCTCTTCTACAACATCGAAACAGCTTTAGGGCCAGAATGGTCAAACACTCATACAGTAAAAAATTGCTTTGCTCTGAAATAGCTTTTGACCTCAAAACATAGCTGGTGAGGCCGAAATCTAGCCCGTCCATCACGGGTCGACTCGTGGTGGGCATTTAAAAAATATTTGAATTTCAAAAATTTGAATTGTTGATGGAGTCCAAATTAGGAAGGAGATTATAAAAGATTTAAATCCAAACAAGGAAAAAAGTTATAACAGATTTTGCCTCCAAATCATAATGGATCCATACTTATTCCTCTTTATAAAGAAGGCCAAAAGATTCCAAATGGAGCAGCCAGAGGCTTCCAAGCACAAACTGCGAGAAGTTTCTAAGGAGATGCTCTTAAGCTCTCACGGCAAGAAGCTCTTGTAATTTTTGTGCCCAACTCCTCTTCCATAACCATTTATCCACACTATCTCCTTTCCAGATGGGATGCGCGTCCCTGTAGACTGAGATGTGCATCCCTAGAGGCCACTTTTTCAAGCCAGTCAAGATCCAAGCAACATGTATACAGGACCCGCATCCTTAGATACTAGAATGCGAGTCCATGGAGGCAACCCTTCCGTGCCAGCTGAGATCTGAGCACCATGCATATAGGATCTACATCTTCAGAGACTGGGATGTGAGTCCATAGAGGCTATCCTTTCGTGCCAGCCGAGATTCGAGCGCCATGCATACAGGACCCACATCTTTGGAGACCAAGATGCGAGAACATGGAGGCCACCATTTTATGCCAGCCGAGATTCGTGTGCTATACATACAGGACCCACATCTTTGGAGACCAAGATGCGAGTCCATGGAGGCCAGTTTTCGTGCTAGCTGAGATTCGAGCATCGTGTATTCAAGACTCGCATCTTTGGAGACCAAGATGTGAGTCCTTGGAGGCTACCCTTCTGTGCCAGCCGAGATTCGAGCATCGGGCGTACAGGGCCCGCATCCTCAGAGATCAAGATGCGAGTTCTTGGAGGCTGCCCTTCCATGCCAACCGAAATTTAAGAGCCATGCGTACAAGACCTGCTTGAAGACTAGGATGCGAGTCCCTGGAGACCGGGATGTGCAACCGCTAACCAGAGCCATGCCGAGCTCCTAGTCTATTTTTTCATTTCGCACAACCTTAGAGATCAGGACGTGAGTCCCTAGAGACCGGAACATGCGACCTCCAACTAGAGCCATGCTGAGCTCCCAGTCAGCGCATCCTCGGATATCAGGATGCGAGTCCCACGAGATCGAGACGTGCAACCACCGACTAGAACCATGCTGAGCTCCTAGTCTGCACTCCCAGTCCGTGCATCCTCGGAGATCAGGACGCAAGTTTCATAAGATTAGGATGTGTGACCGCCGACTAAACCCATGTCGAGCTCCTAGTTTATGCTCTCAGTTCATGCATCCTTGGAGACCAGATGTCAGTTCCTGGAGACTAGGATGCACGACCTCCGACTAGAGCCATGTTGAGCTCCCGGGATGAGCTCCTAGTCTGTGCTTCCAGTCCGTGTATCTTTGGAGACCATGATGTGAGTCCTTGGAGACTGGGACGCGCAATCTCCGAGTAGAGCCATGTTGAGCTCCCGGGCCGAGCTCCTAGTCTGCGCATCCTCGGAGACTGGGATGCGGGTCTTTGGAGATCAGGACGCACGATCTCTGACCAAAGCCATGCTGAGCTCCTAGTCTGAGCTCCTAGGCCACACATCCTTGAAGACAGGACGCAAGTTCCTTGAGATGAGGATGCACGACCTCCGACTAGAACCATGCCAAGCTCCCAGGATGAGCTCTCAGTCCGCGCTCTTGATCTGCGCATCGTTGGAGATCAGGATGCGAGTTGCAGGAGATTGGAAGACACGACTGCAAAATAGAGCAATGTTGAGCTCCTGGGCTGAGCTCCCAGTCTGTGCATCCTTGGACATCAGAATGCGAGTCCTTGAAGATCGGGACGCATGACCTTTGACCAGAGCCATGCTGAGCTCTCAGGACAAGCTCCCAGTCCACGCATCATCGGAGATCAAGAGTCTCGAGCTCTAGACGAAATGAAGTCAAGCTATAGTAAATTGTCAGTAAGTCTCAGATCGGGACATGCGACCGCCGACTAGAGCCATGCCGATCTTCTAGTCTCCACTCCTAGTTCGTGCATCCTTGGAGATCAGAATGCACGACTTCCGACTAGAGCCATGCCGAGCTCCCAGTTCGCGCTTGTAATTCGTGCATCCTTGGAAACTAGGACACATGTTCACTGACTAGGACCATGCCTAGCTCCCAATCCGTGCATCCTCAGAGACCAAGATGTAAATCCTCGAAGACTAGGACACGCGAATGCCGACCAGAGCCATGCCAAGCTCTCAGACTGAGTTCCCAGTCCGTACATCCTTGAGACCAGGAAGTGTATTCGCTGACTGGAGCCATGCCGAGCTCTCGCGCCGCGCTTCAATGCCGAGCACTCCAGGCCAAGCTCCAATGCCGAGAACTCTAGGTCAGACACTCAAGGCCTAACGGTCCAGAAAGATCACTCTGCTCTGATACTTTTTATTCTCTTACTATTTTGTGCTGTTACTCTAAAGCACTGCCTGACTTAAGCATCGGATGAGGCCTAGCCAAACCTACCCCAACGGGTCTTTCTCTTCTCTTTGTGTGCAAATCTGCAACTCTCTATGGCAATTGGTGTTACGTCTTCCACCACCATGGACCGAGCGAGTTGATCTGAGCCCTCCACGCTTCCAAATCATTAGAATATGGTTGGGCAGGATTTCGGCATGATAGCTTTTGATAAAATTATTTTTTAGCCAATAGCTACAACATCCCATCTATATAGGAGTTCTGATCAAGGTACGCCATACTGGTCCAAACCAGAAGATATGTAGAGTATCATACCGTACAAGTTCGGTACCGGTATCTGGTACAGATGGCGTACCGACATTCGGTATGCAAAAAAACTCCGAATCGTACTGTACCGACACTGTGCTAACATAGTATCGGTACAGGATCTAGTACCGAGACAATAAACTTTGCTCCTAATTAGCTACAACATCATTTTTAGAAGATTTGATAAGATCCTTCAGAGCCCTTAGCTTGCTAACCAAGTGCTTTGATGTTTTGAGATAGGATTAGCATTTTAAAAGAAACACACGTTCAAACACCTTATGACATGCCACCATCATCTAAGCCAACCAAATGAAGCAAATCAATATATGTCCAAAAACAGTAGTAAAAGAGTATGAGACAACTTAATACGAGCCATTAAAGTTTAGATTCAGACAACAGATACCAGCCAAACACTGAATGATAGCAGAACATTGGCAAGGGAGATTCCAAGTGGCAACCTCCAGATTCACAGCAGCAGGGAAGTTGATGGAGATAGCCTTTGCATCTGGTGTTGGATATGGCTTTACATTTTGAAGAATCTCCTATTTCAGGCCTTCAAGCTCCAGGAGAAAGCCACAAATTTTCCGAACTTTTGGGCCTCTCAATGCTAAATTTACTCACCATTGGGTTGTGGTCCTGAGCTTTTTCCCATCATTCACTCTGACAGACTTAATTCGTTGATGTTTTGGCTTGTAGGTAGCTGGAAACAGAAAAGATCTCCACTGGAACATTAGCAAGGACATCATCAGCTTTCATCTGGTCAGAAAGGAAGGCAAAGTTTGAAGAAGGTAAACCCCTAATCGACATAGGGTAACTAGAGGCAGTTGGAGAAGGAAGAGGGGCTTCGTTTAGGGTGGTAGTAAGATGGCTAGGTGATGGAATATCGTCTAGGCCGACAGCAACAATGTTTGGATTTGACATCAAAGAGGAGATGGAGACGGAGGAGGGGAGGAGTTGTTGGATTTTGACCCACGTGGCCAATCGTGGGTGGTTACTAGATAGTTATAGTAACCACTTTCAGAAAAGTTATAACTCTCTTATTCTCCATGAAAGGAAAAACTTATGGTCTCTCCCTCTGCCTATTTAAAAAAAACACAGAAACCCATCTCCATCATAGGTGTTATTAACGCAGGGGTCAAGAGGGAGAAACAAGTTTGATTGATCAGATTATTCAATGGATCCAAGTACGCTACTCTTTTGTGATTGTTTATGATCCTAATTATAGCTAATAGAGTGTGTAATTCTACCTCAAGATGTAATAGAGGTGATGGAGGCAATCACTTGATGATCAAATGATGCAATATCCTAAACAACCACTCAACGGAGATGGATAGAAGGATCACATTGCAATGGAACATGACATTAACGATTTTTTTTTTTTGGCTAAAAAAGGCATTTTACACTAATCTGATGTGATACATTTAAGAAAATCAAAAAACAACAAACCTCAAAATGTCTATGACTTCTGCGCCTCACCAGTCTAAAGAAATCCATCGAAGTGATCGACCACAAAAGAAGCCATCTAATCTGCTGCTCCATTCATCTTCCGGTAGATATGCTTTGCCCCAAAAGCGACACATCCTCCTGCCAAACTCCAGATATCCCAGGACAAAGCATACTATGATCTTGGGTAACAAGGTTAGTTACTATTATGGGTTGTGGGATGCCTGTAAGAAAAGGACAGGCTAAAGTGCAGATCATTATGATAAAGGCTCTCTTTATCCACCCCGAGAATGCAAGGGGAATCCTAATGCACTCACAACTCATCAAGCCAAAAAAAAAAAATGCAAAAGAAAAAGAAGCAAACAAAATCTTGTAACTATTAAGAAATCTAGAGCAGGTTGGATTTCAAAAATAAATAAAATGTTAAAAGAAATTATTTTCTGAAATCAATATGAAATTATGGAGAATCTCTTCCTCTGAAACCAATCAAGAACGGATATTCTAAAATTATTGGGAAACAAACTGTGCAATATTAAGAATCCTAACCTAAGCATGAAGGAAACTTGCTCTAATACCATTAAGCAGGGAGGGAGCGGAAGTAGAAATCAAAAATTAATTTTAAATTAAACTAGATGCTAATTAAAGAAGTACTAGAGGCTTCAAAATTAGGGGATGAAATTAGACAAGTTGGGCTGAGTTGGAGGTCCAACCTGAGACCTTGAGACGGATGCTTGGAACCTAACCTAACCAAAGCTCCTTAAGCCAAACCCAACTCTAGCTCAAGTTTTTGGCCTTGAGTTCAAAATTGAGTTGGTTCGAGTTGGATCAAGTTGAGTTGAGTTGAGCTAGTTGGATTAATTTAATAGAGTCACTTATAAATGCTCGCATGCTATATAAATCATATCTAAAAATAAAACAAAATAAACTAGCAGTGACAACATGTGGATATAATATGAATCCTACTTTTGGATGGTTAAACAAATACTAGTGAGCTTTTATAAAATAAATGTGCATCTAATATATGTATATTATGTTTATATGGCTTCGAGTTCAACTTGGGTTGGGTTGCCCAATATTAGCCCGAATTCAATACAAATTTGAGTTGACTTATGATTTCCATCCTAACCCTAACATGGGCCGTTTCTAAACCTGCCCAAGCCTCATATTTTTGGGTTGGGCTAGGGTTGGACTCGAGATATACAAGTATGAAGACTAATTAGAAGATAATAAGTAGAAAGGAATTAACAAATATGTAAGTAGATCTAGTTGCATCTCCGATAACTCCTAAAGATCCCGTGCAAGCCTCTGAAAGATCCACTCCGATAACCCACCAAAATTCATCAAATCACAATTAATATTCCTTAACATTCATTAAGGTCCTTTCGAAACCACCTAAGTGTAAGTGACATCCACCACGCAAAAAAAGAACGCACAAACAAGTAGTCAAAGATATAATACTTCCATTGATTCAGATTTCAGTATCCAAGTAGGGTATTTATGATGCTGGGTTCATGACTCCCCTAGAATTCCTACACTGCAACTTGATATATTTGATAAAATTTAAGCACTTTCGGATACTTGGGAGTCAAAAGCCACTTAATGATGTTCTTCCTTCAATTAGCCGTAGAAGGGTCCAGAGATTCTCGGGACCCTTTATTGCTGAAGGTTCAGAAAATTGAACCAGATTGGATTAGACTCCAATGGCTTGAATAGGTCCGACCAAGAAGAAAAAACAATAAAAGGCCAAAAAAAAGAAAAAAACCCCACGGATTTAGATTCCCGCTGACCCGCCCCCTTCGGCAGTCAACCCTCCAGCGGCTCCAAAGTCGGGGTTAATTCAATTTGAAAATCCCTCTCTTCCCCGCCGTTCCCGCCGACGTCGCAGCTCCAGTCTAGGGCAAGAAGAGAAGATAGAGACAGAGAGAGAGAGAGAGAGAAAGAGAAATGGAGAAGGGTTTGATCTCGATCGATCGGTGGAGCGAGAAGAACCAGGCCTACTTCCTCACCCACCTCCATGCCGACCACACCGTGGGCCTCTCCCCCCGGTGGTCTCGCGGTCCCCTCTTCTGCTCCCCCATATCCGCCCGGCTCTTTCCCTCCAAATTTCCTGGCTTCGATCTCTCCTTGCTGAGGGTTCTGGAGGTGGGACGCACCCATCCCCTCTCTCTCGCCTCCGCGACCCATGGATCTGAGGTCCAGATCCTCGTCACACCAATCGATGCTCACCACTGTCCTGGTACACTGTTCGATGGCTCTCTGTTCCTTATTTTCAGTGTTTCTTTATTGATCTTATAACAATTTGAGATTTTTTGAAGGAATGCTTCATAATCCGTGTTGATTACAATTTACCGCAGAACGGATTTTTTTTTTTTTTTTTTGAGTGTAAAGCAGCTTCTTGGGAGTAAAAATGGTTCCCCCTCATGTCGTATCGATTCATAATCTTCTTGGGAGTAAAAATGGTTCCCCACCTAAAAGTTGATTACCCTGGAATATTGGGTTTTGGGCAGGTGCTGTGATGTATTTGTTCCGTGGGGAGTTTGGATGCGTTTTGTACACGGGAGACTTTCGGTGGGAACTGAAATCAGAAAGGGCTAAGCTGGCGAAGAAAACACTCCTTGATGCTCTCCGAGGAGATAAAGTGGGCAATCTTTACTTGGACAATACCTATTGCCATCCTTCATTCTCATTTCCTCCGCGTGAAGTTGCAACCCAGCAGGTTCGCATTTGCTTTATTTTTTTCTTAATGTTCATCGTGCTGTACTCGGTTCTCAGAGTATGAACTAAGTGATATTGGTAATAAAATCAATTCTCTCTTGATTCAGCATAGTCTATTTTGTTATGAATCAATATTTAGTACGTAAAAAGCTGCTAAGCTGTTTTGCTTCCTTTACTGCTCGAATTATTTGATAATGCGATTTCATTTCATTAATTACAATTTTCTTTTTAGAAGAAGACAAACTGAAAACGAGCCCTGTATCGTAGCAATTAAGTATGAATTTTAAGAATTCTAATTTACCATTTCTTCCTATATCAAGTTTGAGTCCTTAAAAGAAGAAAATCACCTTCGAGTTTCTTTGGCTTTTCTATCATCTTTTTACGCTCTTCAACTAATACTCTGTCCTCAATGTCGTTATCTCTAGCCTATGTTTTACATTGTTATATTATCTCAATTGTGATCTCTCGCATTATCCACTATTATGTCTCCTCATAACCTTGTTGCATGCTATCACTTGTAGCTCCATAATTTTTTTTTGATTGTTCTAGAATATACCAAAGCGAGTATGGAACCCTGGGCAGAAGATTCCAGATACTATGATCCGGCTCAACATTCGATCACTATAGCATTCATCTTATGCTCATGAGTCCTCTTCTCTCCATGAATATTATTATTCATATATAAATTTCTTTCAGACTTTCTATTCTTTCAGTGGTATGCAGCACCTAAAGAGCTACCACAGAGGCACATCTCTTCATCATCTACCTTAACCTACTCCTACATATTTGATAAATGACAACTTATTTATCTCTTCGTCATTTTGCGCACCTGAATCATGCAATCATGATAGTGTAAATGCTATGTTTGGGTAATCTTTTTTCTTTCTTTAGGCTTATTGAAACCTCAATTCCAACTATGTTCGTACTAAAGCTGCGCTCCATGTACTATTAAACCTTCATTTTCTTGAGATTCTCTATTTCCAGTTTAACATATCCTCTTTCATACAGACATCATCTAGTGTTATACTTTTTGCAAGTAACATCCATAAAGGAGGTTCTTCTTATTAACATTTAATGCTTCTGTAACAAGTGCAGAAAGTAGAGACGTAAGGTAAGCCTTATTAATGGTTAATTAAAATGGAGGAGTCCCTATTGTCACCATAAATGGATTGTATTCTAATACTATTTTTATTCATTTCATACGCCTCTCTTATTGCCGACCAAATGAGTTCAATGGGCACTCAATTGCAATCTTCTTCTTTTTTTTTTTTTTTTTTTTAAGTCAGAAGAAACTCTTTTTTCCCCCTATCCTTCTGCTCTGGCTTTTCTCTTAAATAGGAGATGGTTGACATTCGATCTGTAGTAACCTGGAAATGAAAGAATATGTTTTATGCTGACCTTAGCGATCGATACTAAAAAACAGTATGAATGCACACAATCTGAGTGAGGCTAGGGCTGTTAATGGACTGGGCGAGTGTTAGCAGCTGATGTCCTGATCAGCAAAATCAGGCACAGGCTAACATATCAAGTAAACAATGTATAGAGCCTGACTAGAGCCCATCCCTGCCTAAAGATTTACAGGGACTTGGTTAAGCTTGGGCCTTGCATCCTCAGGGCATGTTGGGGCCAGGCCAGGTTTGGGCCTTACATTTTAACCCTGGGCTGAATCCAGGCCTGGGCCCTACTTGGCCCATTGATGCTTGTAGGAGAAGCTCAATATCACGTACATTTGATTCTTGTGGTGGAAGAGCATCTTGAGGCAAAGAGGGATGTGTTTTTGTACAGATGAAAAGTTGGATGAAAATATCATTGGCACAAGAGGCTTTCCAATCACATCAAGCTCCTTCTTTTTGTTCAGTTCTTCATGTTCTTTCTGTTTTCTTTGTTAATTGTTGCGTGATGCTCACTTGCCCTTCATGCTTAACCTTGTTTTTCATTTCTTGAGTAATCATGGTTTGTTTTATAATAAACTTGAGTTATAAAAAATTTAGAGTTTGTTTGGGATGTCAAATTGGCAGGTAGTCGATATCATTACTCAGCATCCTAACCATGAAATTGTCATTGGCATTGACACACTTGGGAAGGAAGCCCTGTTGCTGCATATATCACAAGCTCTAAGTACAAAGGTTTGCTGCTTCCTTTTATGTTCTTGCGTGTTTCATTTGTTTACATGAAATTTGGTGCTTCCCTTCATTGTAATCAAGAAGGTTTGACAAAGTTCCTCTAGTTAGATATTCTTACTTTACCCGAAATTTCGTCAATCTGTATAACATAAAATTCATAAGACAATGACTGCCTTTTCATTTTCTTCTCGTAACAATAACATGAATATTAGAAATTGAAATACCTGCTTCCAGTCCATGCTTATTAGTTTGCATTCCATATGACTTGCATTACTTTTCATTTATACTTGCGAGCAACTGATACCTTCATTTTATACGATTTCCCCTCCTCAAGATTTGGGTCTGGCCTGAGCGTTTGCAAATCATGCACCTTCTCGGGTTTGATAACATTTTTACAACAAAGACCCGTCTTACAAGGGTGCGTGCTGTTCCTCGATACAGTCTCACCTTTGAGACGCTTGAGGCATTGAACACAATACATCCCACCATTGGAATTATGCCCTCTGGTCTTCCATGGGGGTTGAAACCCCCCAAAGTAGATGATACTTTTGGAACATCACTTGAAAATTGCTATGAAGGCAAAGGGAGTGCTACCAGTAGGATACAGATTGAGACAAATCAGATACAACCTCCAAGAAAGCTTCATCAATATGCCTATTCTGTTCCATATTCTGAACATTCATGCTTCACTGAGATAGAGGAGTTTCTGAAGATCATCCAGCCATCAGTTGTTACTGGGATTGTTTCTTCATCCTTCTATTACATTGATCCTCGTCACTACTTTGGCTATCTCTGTGGAGTTGGTCATCTCTTTCATAAACCTTGCAGAAACTTCAGATGTGAGAAAGCCAAAAATGTTGAAGTCAACCAATGTCAATCTTTTCCAGGGTGCAGAAGTCCTAATCAGCTGAAGAAGAGAAAAGAAGGGAGCATCAAGTTTGCTAGCTTCCGTGTGCGCAGGAGTAGATTATCTGCAATACGAAAGGGAAAACATGGTGTGAAGATCATGGAAATTGATTGAATTTCTGGCTCTTATCTGAATGTATGAAACATGTAGCCTCTAGTGGAGGATGATTGGCTAATAGATATAGCCTCTGTTCTGTACATCCAGCTAACAATAGCAATACATCATGGTATGCACCCATTTAGAAGGCCTAAAATTTCTTGTTTGATTCCAAGCTTCTGTTAAATAGAATAATTCCATTGCCTCTCTTGGAATTTTTCTTTACATGCTCTGACTTTTATTAATGTTTCATGTGTAGTTTTAGCCTATTTAGTCTGCTTATGATGTTAGTTTGTTCTGTTTTTGGCAGAATTGTAGCCTTGTCCACCATCTTTGATATCTAAATTGTACCTAATCTGTTTGGACCACATCTTCTGATCATAAACATGAAATAAAGTCGATTAAGTGACAGCAGATTTTATCTGATATATTGCACATTTCTGAGGCTATATGATTCTTAGAAAAAGGAAAAGCTCTTAGCCAAGTGTTTAGTAAGTTCCTATAGAATTTATGAAGGAATATACTGAAGATAGGAAGGCTCTCCCTCCCTCCCTCCCTCCCTCCCTCTGCCCTCCCTCTCTCTCTCTCTCTCCCTCTCCCCCCCCCCTCCCTGCCTCTCCTCCTCTCCTCTCCGGCCTCTTCCTCCCTCCATCTCGCTCTCTCTTTCCCCATCTCCCCTCTTTGAAATGATGGTATTCTCAAGGAAAGGAAAAGCAGGAAAAATAAAAAAATCTGTATCACTGCTCAACCATACCAAACAAAAAGAAAATCTCTGTGCGCTACCTCCCCTATTGAAGTTCCTAAATAGGGGTTGGGAGAAGATGTTGGGCATTGGTTCCTTCTCTTCTTACCGAGAAATTTTAAAGGCATCAGAATTTCGAAAAAGAATATAAAGAAAGAAAGTACCCATGTTACATACCATAACCCACACCTAAGCTATTTTTTTCTCTATATTTTAAATGGCTACATGATGGGTAGCCCTCTCTCAATATTATTCCCAGACAATCCTAAAGAAGGTGGGGTTAAATCCCAGGTCTTTAGTATAACCGCGAGGCGAACAAAGAACCATCACTAGTAGACTTGCTAACATCTTCTACAAAAAAAGAAGAAAATTATAAGAATTATCTAATTGCATACCTTTTCCCCATAAGTAATAGATATAAAAAACAATTAGATTTACGTAATAATGATAGTAACCAAGAATAAAAGTGTTAGTCAATTAGATGTGAGGAGTGGTGTTCTTGATGTTGATTGTGTTAACTAAAAACTTGATCCCAAAAGCTGAAGCTATCAGGTAATGAGCAACCAGCAGCACCAAGTTCCATTGGTGATGGCATGAAGCAGTGCAAATTCTTTTGGAGATAATCAACTCATTAATATGTGGGATTAAAATGGCAAAGACAATTTTGTAACTTCGAAAAATTCTGGAAACTGACATTTAAATCAAAAAGACACCAAAGTAATATATAACATACACAGTTTGAAGAAAGGGTGGAATAGAATAGAACTTAGAAAAGCTGACACTCCATGATTTTTAAGTTAAGGTAAATCATTCATGAAGTTTATCACTTTGAAACTTCAGCCATTTTTACAAAACTGAAACTTAACTAGGAAAGCAGCGAAAGATTTGAAAATGGTTCAAAAGCTATTGATAATTCAATTATGATATTATTTGAACAATAATAAGAATGAGCTGTCACTGATGGTGTAGCCTGTGGTTTCTATTATGTTCACTTATGTAGATATCTTTGAAATTCAGTGACTAACAGAACATAAAAGGAACTTTCTTTTGTCTTTCTAACATGAGACATGAATATGACTTTTCACTAAGTGAATTATGAATGTTGTGTTAGAGTAACCATAGCTTTTTAGACAACCCTCTTCTTTTCTTCATACAATCTTTATTGTCCTTTGTTCAAATTAACTATGAGCTGTGCATATATATGACTCACCACCAATTGATTGACTTTTGTGCTCAAAATAGGATTTGGAAATAATATATGCTGAGTTGTTAGCTTTCAATTAATATGACCATAACAAACCTTGATGCATTTTTTGTTGTCCTTAATAAACTCTAAGACTGCAAACATTAGTAGAATTCAATGCATTTTATCTGTCATTTTCAGCTTGATGCTTAACTGATACAAATAATTTAAATGGTGAACGCCAATTTACGGCATCATCAGTAGTTTCTGGAATTTGGGTTAGAAACTAGAATAAAGCAAATTTCTGATTGTTATGATGCTTCTAATGGAATTACAGTCAAGGTAAATATTTTCTCGTTTTTGTATTTGTTCTATTCTATCATTTGTGAACCTTTGTTCCTTTATGTCTTGATGCTTAACTGATTCAAATAATTTAAATGGTGAACGCCAATTTATGGCATCATCAGTAGTTTCTGGAATTTGGGTTAGAAACTAGAATAAAGCAAATTCTGATTGTTATGATGCTTCTGATGGAGTTATGATGCTTCTAACGGAATTACAGTCATGGTAAATATTTTCTCGTTTTTGTATTTGTTCTATTCTATCATTTGTGAACCTTTGTTCCTTTATGTCTGTCTGAATAAACATGATGTTAAAATTTCATGAAGTGGGCTGTAAGCTTACAATGAGTTGGTATACAGCTAACATGACTCCACATTTCTGTCCAGAAAAGTTGATATCTCTTTGATCATTTAAAAAATTACTCCCAGATTCATCCTACCAATTTTCATGTCATCATACAAGTGAGTTATTGCACATTGGCTCTTTGAGCCTCACTAAATTTGCATGGGAATGTCATAATGCCTGATAAAAAACAAGATGATTTTGTATATATTCTTTCTTGCAAGATGAATGTGGAAAAAATGGAGTTCCTTGTGAACTCTTCTTTTCACTGGCAATTAGCTATCTCACCCATGCTCTTTCATCTTTATAAAACTTACTTATGGCATGGCATGGAATCCTTCGTTTCACTAGATAACTTTCTTTAACCTTATAACTAATTTCTCATGATGTTACTTAAATTTTTACTTTTGGAGATGCAAGCTTCCACCATTAATTGTAAAAGAATACTACAAGGGAGTTTTTGTTCATAAGTCAATCACATCTATCAAGAAGTCAGCTAGCTACTAAACTAGTTTTCAAAGCTTTGTAGGGGCATTTCTTTCAGGTTTTGGAAGGGTGGGGATGGAGGAGGGTTGGGAATAGGGGCTTTCATGAAGTTATAGTAAGCAATCTTACAAAAGAAGGTTACAGTGTGGAAGTAGGGTTTCCTAAAAGACTTAGTTGAATTAATTCAACAAAATTCCTTTACAAGTCTTCATTTCGATGCAGTGAGACTGAGGCTTTGTTTACCAAAAAATAAAAAAAGAGGTATTTTAGAATACCCTTTTAGTTCTATTTCTGCTTCTGTTGGTGCTTCAAATCCTTCACCCATCTGTAGACATTGGTTTATCATGAATACCGACCTGCTAAGACAAAGCCCGAAATCAACATAACTTCCTTAAAACATGCTACTTACACTAATCTCATTGTTGGCACAATAGAACTGAGAAGTAGCAATTTCTTGTCCTTATTAGCTTTACTTTTCAATTTTTGATTCTTCTTTGGTTGAGCTGGGTGTCACTAGTTTCTTTTATCCAAAGATGCTAACTTGATTGTTGGTAAAGTCTGTTGTATTTGTAGTACAAGCATAGGATTGAATCTTGCCTTTATCAGAAAAGGGAACTTACGAACATCCCTACATGGAGGGCTATCCTTAATTCGTTTCCCAAATTTGCCTACAAGCTTCATCAACCAACAAGAAAGCTCCCATCCCTGTATAGGAGAATAGCTTTCCATTGATCCAATTACACCCATTAAACAATTATAAATACAACTGGCCAAAAGATGATATTGTCCATTGAATAACGTGAGTTTGTTGCATCCACTATGGAATAAGTAATTAAAATAAAGAAACAATCTTGTAGTTTTGCAACGCAGCAAAAGAATATTTAGAAAATCAACAAAAGATGACTTGTAATTATGTTTGATTGAATTATACATGCATGAAAACAAGGTGATTTGTATAGGATGGGGGTTTTTCTGAAGTTATTGTATGGAACTAAGGTTTTCTAAATACCTAGTAGGATTAATTCATCAATATTCCTTAATAGGTTTTGATTCCAAGAGGCAATGAGCCCAAAGTTATATCTACCAAAATAAAAATAACAAAACTAAGGATTTCAGAAAACCTCATCCTTTGAGTTTCGATCAACCATACAATTGAACTTTGGTTGGAATTGGCTTTCACTAGTGCAATATCATGAATATCTAGTGCTTTGGTCTTATAATTGGAGATGCAAGCTTCTACCATGAATTCTAAAAGAATATTACAAGAGATTTTTGTTCATAAGTCAGTCATAAGTATCAGGAAGCCAACTAGTCAATAAAATGGCTTTCAAAGCATGGAGGGGCTTTTTTTTCTTGGGTTTTTCGGGGAAGGGGGAGGAAGGTGGAGGAGGGTTCAGGATAGCGCCCCACTTGAAGTTGTGATATGGAAGTTTACCATAAAAAAGTTTGTGGTATGGAATTAAGGTTTCCATAAAACTTGATGTAATTAATTCAAAAAGACTCCTTAATAGGTTTTGATTCCACCGTAATGAGTTCGAGATTATTATTTTTCAAAAATAGAAAATAAAAAGTGAGGTTTTAGAATATCGCTTCAGTTGTTCTACTTCCATTTCTGTTGTTGACTTCGAACCTTTGACCCATTGGTAGATATTGGTTTAGTGTGATGAAAACCAATATTGGTACAACTTTAAATCATATTAGTTGTAATCTCATCATTGGCTCGGTAAAGAACTGAGAAGTAGCAGTTTCTTGTTCTTATTAGCTTTACTTTTTATTTTTTTAATTCTTCTTTGATTGAGCTGGACATTGCTAGTTTGTTCTATCCAAAGATTGTAACTAGATTGTCGGTGAAGTCCACTGATAGTTGTAGTATAGGCCTAGGATTGAATCTTGCCTTCATCAGAGTAAGGAATTTAGGGGCATCCTACAAGGAGGGTTATCCCCAATTTGTATCCCAAATATGCCTACAAGCTTCATCAACCAAAAGAAAACTTCCGAGGTATTTTGTTTTTCGATTTTATTGGGTGTATCCATACTCGTCAGGTATGATCCACCCACCTTAGCAAAAAAAAGAAGAAGAAGAAAACCTCCTTCAATAGGAGAAAAGTTTTCCATTGATCGAACTACTCCTATTATACATTGTTTGATACAATCAGCCCAAAGATGTTGCATCCACCATGGAATAAATAATCTAAATAGAGGAATGATCTTGTCAACACAACAAAGAATATATACAAAATCAACAAAAAACGTTTTTGTAATTATGCCCATTGGATTTATATGTATGAAAACAAGGTGGTTTTGTATGGAGATAGGGGCTTTCTTGAAGTTAGGGTACGAAATCTTAGCATAAAGAAAGGTTATGATGTGGAATTAAGGTTTTCTAAAAGACTTAATGGAATTAATTCAACAAGATTCGTTAATAGGTTTTTGAATCTAATGCATTGAGTTTGAGGTTATTTTTTCTAAAAAAATGAAAAATGAAAAAGCAATGTATTTTAGAATACCTCTTTGGTTGTTCTACTTCCATTTCTATTGGTGACTTTGAACCTTTGGCCCTGGTGAATATTGGTCTATTATGAATATCTATTGCTGAGACAAAGCTCAATATTGGTGTAACCTCTTTAACATGCTACCAGTAGTAACCTCATTGTTGGAAGAATAAAGAGCAGAGGTATTCGCATTTTTTTGTTCTTGTTAGGTTTACTTTTCAATATTTTAATTCTTCTTTTGTTGAGCTGGGTATTGCTAGTTTGTTGTATCCAAATATGCTAACTAGATTGTTGGTAAAGTCTGCTAGTAGTCGTAGTACATGCCTAGGATTGGATCTTGCCTTTATCAGAATAGGGGAGTTGAGCATCCTATGAGTGATATCTGAATTCTTCCTACAAGCTTCATCGACCATAAGAAAGCTTCCTCCCCTCTATGAGAGGATAGGTTTCCATTGGTCAGACTACTCCCATTGGTCATATTTAGATACAATTAGCCAAAAGATGATGTTGTCTCCTGAATAATGCAGGTTTGTTGAATCTACCAAGGAATAAATAAACAAACTAAAGGAACAATCTCATTGTCTTCTAATTCATATCCTGAGTTGTGAGCTTTCAATTGATATGAACAGTGGCTACTCTTGACACACTTTTACCTTTCTTAATAAACTTTAAGAATGCAATTTAACATTAAAAAAATAAAGTCAGGATGCAAGTTTTCTGTCACTTCCAACTTCATGCCTAACTGAGACAAATAATTTGAATGGTGCAGTTTATAACATCCATTAGTAGTTTCTGGAATTTGGATTAGAAAATACAATAAAGCTTACCTCTGATTGTTATGATGCTTCCGATGGAGTTATGATGCTTCTAATGGAGTTGCAGTTAAGGTGACTTCAAAGATTTTCTCTTTTATGTATTTGTTCTGTTCTATCATCAGTAAGCATTTGTACCTTTATTTCTGTCTTAGATAAACATGACTCCACATTTTCTGTCTAGAAACAAACTCTACATCTCTTTGATCATTTGAAAATCGACTCTCAGATGCATGCTACCAATTTTTTGTCATCATCAGATGAGATATATTGCCAATTGGCTCCTAGAACCTGTCTATATCTGCATGAGAAGGTCGCAATGCTTGATTGAATTTTACATGTATGAAAAGAAGGTGATTTTGTATACATTCTTTCTTGTAAGATGATTTAGAAAAAGTTGATTATCATGTGCTTATGGAGTTCCTTATGAACTTCTCTTTTTCACTGGCACTTAGCTGTCGCACCTATGCTTTTTTATCTTTATAAAACTTAATTTTGTGATTTAGTATTCAGAAAGTAACTTATGCAATCCTTTTTCTATTATGTAATTATCTTTACCATTATAACTAATTTCTCATAATGATATTTAATTTTTACTTTTCATTCATTAGTTATCAGGCCACTAAACCATAATGTGTTATGATTCCCTTTTCTGTATGACTTTTTGTGTGAAGTGGGATCTACAAATCCAAGGTGAATTAGTTGCTATGAGGGTTGCCCATGCTCATGTCACATTCCTGGGACTTGAGAGAAGGAAATGTTTTTACAGGAGGAAATGTGGGATGGTGGTCTCGTAGGGTTATTAGGCACGGACATAACAGCTCTAAAGTTTTGCTGATTGATGATCCTCGTCATATTCAAAAAATTAGGTAATGAGACAGAACTCTCACATGCTTAAGATTCTTATCCAACAATATGCTTTTCTTTCAGTAGACTGTGTTTCTTGCCCATTTTGCCTCAACAGTTTATGTTGTGTCTTGAAAAATCATAATGGTTACATCTTCTCTTCTGCAATGGAGGAGGACATGCCAAACAGCAATCGAGTTGCAAAAACTCTTATAAATCCAGGCAGCATTGTTTTGCAGTTGTCATTAATGTTACTATAAAGGCTCGCTCACTCGATGATATAATTTTTCCAACAAGCATAGCACATCAGTTTTTTTTAGCAATGACAATTGATATATCTGACTGCCATATATTATCATCAAGGAGTTTAATTCTAGTTATTATATTTAAGCTTCTGTCTAACATAGTTGAATGACTGCTTGCACTGAAACACATGCCAATCCTTCTAATAACAAAAGTGTAACTCTGTACAGGCACATCTGAGTTCGTAGCTCAGATCACGATGCAGCTGTTACTGCATGAGCAATGGAGCCTCCTTCAGGTATGTAATGAACCGAGGAACCTCATGGCTCGGTTTATTTTCTTCATCTCTCCTGCAGCTTAACGTTCAGGCCTGGAACTTCCATAGTGCTATTTTTTTTTTTTTGAAATAACAGGAATGTGATCATGCACGTGAAACTTATGATTGTGTCACACTGCAAAAAACCAATTAAAAGATTTTACTTTTTGTTCATTTGGACTTGGTGTTAAAACTAACTACAGTTACTGTTTGGATGGACTTGTCCTGGTCTTCTAATGGTTCATATGGACTGATTAGGTAAGCACAATCTTACTCCCAGCTATTGGTAGTTACGAATTTGCGATCAATCTGAAGTGATCCAAGTCGTTGCTATTAGAAGTCATTGAATGTTGCTTGGTGTCACCTAACAGATCATGGAGGTACATTCATCGAATTCATAGTTTTCACTCTCATCCATCAGAATCACTGAAATTTATTCACTGCATTTTCGTGCAACAAACTTCCAAGTAAGCTGAAGCAGTCTCCAACTTGAACCATCTAGTACCGTCAAGCAAGCTGTTCATGAGCTAGCTCATTCAACTTGAAATTTAGCTCAAAGTTCTGCTTGGCCGATTAGCAAACAGTCCAAGATACATAATTTATATATATTAATATATTACTTTAATTATTTTAAATGTAAAATATTTTTATCTTTAGTTATTATAACTTAAAGTGATTTATATATAATAAAATATATTTTAACTATTCAATTAAGAAACAGCTGAAATAATTATCTTAGTGAATAAATGGAACCCTTGAAAGAGAGTTCTTGCTAGATCAATTGAACAAGCTGTTTCTGAGCAGCTCAACTATGGGTAAAAAATTAAACAAACTGGCTAAGTTCAGTTCGACTACAAAAACTCAAGCTTCGGTTGCTTGATCCCCCAATAACAAGAATTTTTGCTTCCCAGTTCCCATTGATGCTTCGTGCCTGCTCTCTCTCTCTCTCTCTCTCTCTCTCTCTCTCTCTCTCTCTCGTAGCAACTATAATTTCTGTGCATCTTAAGAAAGTTTACGCATGCTCTTTCTTCTTATCAGCTATGAGAATTTTTCTTTTTTTTTCCCCAACCATGTTTATTATTTCTTGCAACTACTCTCTGTTGTAGCAACTATAGTTTGTAAAGAGGGTCGAACAGCCAGTTCGTAATAATCCTTCAACAATATCTAAAACCATGTAATCTTCACCAACAAATATAGGTGTCTTCTAGTTACTTGCTGTCTGCGTAGTTACCTCGCACAGACATCTAGACCATGAAAGATAATCTACAGTATCATAGCCAATACAGCTTCCACAAAGCTGGCGCAGGCCTTTTAGCCAAAATAAGTTGGTACATCAAGCACTTGTGCCCTGATCGATAAACTGTGTTGCTTAGCAACCATCGAAAAATACTTCAGTTTCTTCGCATTCATCTAAAGCATTAATGTCAAACAAAGGTCTACACGACACATAGGCTGAGGGGGAAGATTATTCAAGCAACTTGCATCCAAAATACAGAAGAAAAAGGTGAAAAGGAAATTATACAAGTCGGATTTGACATCAAATGGCTTATCAGTATAGTCCTCAGTTCTGAGAATCCGGACATTGTTGTTAGTCTTCAGAGTGGTGGTATTGTTGCAGTTTTAAGTGTGGTGGTCTACAGGCGAGTTTTGATAATGAGCAATGGAGAAGAAGAACACGCCTACTAACCTCTGCTTTCTTTAGCTTTCAACTTACTAGTAAAAAACATAACCTTATGTTCTTCCCATTTGTGCTTTGAGTGAGTGCACTGGCTATGAGATATTAGTGCTTTTTGCACCAAAATCACAACATAATATATCTCGGACAGAGACTCCCAGCAGAATGGAGCTACATAGCAGCCTTGTTTTCAACTTCACCGCCCATTTTCCTAAAGATGCCAATGATGATTTTGGTTTTGCATTGAAAGCAGTGAGTTACGGGTTTTCTCTATCCCCACCATGTGAATCTTTGCTCAGTGGATTGGGATCTGTATCTGGATCTACTTCTCTCACCGCCCCAGTTACAGCCTCCACTTTGATATCACTTCTGTTTTCAGCTTCAGCTTCTGTTTCAGCTTCAGACTGCCCAGCCTCATGGCCAGAGTCCATCTCAGGACTCTGCTTCTGACTTTCTTCTACAGCTGCAGCGTCAGAATCCATAGGAGCCACCCCATCTTCTAGCTCAGTCCCATTACCGCCACCATCAGTCTCCGCTACTGGCATTGCAACCTTGCCAGACACAACAAGAAAACAAGAAACGTAAATAATACTACAATTTCCTCCAACAAAACAATATCACTGAAGTGATAAAACAATATACATTTCCTTCAGCATCTCCAAGTATAAAGTGGATAAATGAGTAGCATGCTCAAAATACAAGAACAAATCAGAGGCTGAATTTATTTATTCCAGAAGCTTTGGCATTTCAGGTATGAAAATAGACACAAGTGTACAATTCTCAGGAAGCTAGGAAATTTAAACAAAATCAGAGGCTGAGTTGAGTCATTCCAAATTTACATAAAGATGAAAGGAAACCACTTCAGTACCTTAATCATGCAAACTGCTGAAGTACAGAATCAATTTTAGCACATATTGTTCTATATAGGAAGAAAAATATTTAAGATATCAGCATCAAGAGAATAATCAGAGGATGATATTTGCCCTGAACTACCTGGTTGTCTTCAGACTGTGCTGCAGCAACTTTTACTTCCTCCTTTTTAGCTCGTTTTGTCTTCTCACTAGGTTTAGCATGAAACTTGGAACGAACATCTGGAGGTAGAAGTTCTGGAGGCACAACTCCTTCAATTCCATGATCAGTGAACTGCATTAATGACATGCATTTGCAATTTGAGTTGATAGCAACAAATAAACTAATGTTGCCCCCTACTAGGAATCTGGAGCCCACCACAAAAAAGAGAGAGACATACTCTAGAAAATCCTTCCAGATCTTGTCTAGCTGAAAAACGAAGGCCTTTCCAGCAGTAAACCTGCACATTAAAAGCAACAAAAAAAAATGATGATTTATTGAAGGTCTTCCTTTGCAAGTCATGGATACCACATCCAAAAGCATACTAAGATTTTCCTTTGAGGAATTAAAATAAATACTGTTCAATCTAACTAATGAATTGATTCATTAGAATTAATCCATTATTAATCCACCATTAAAATGTAGAAGGATAAATAAGCATCACATAGTAATATCCCCGTGTCAATTCTGCTAGTGGTCCCTAAGCAAGCTCCCAAGCAAAACTTACACGATTATTTTTATGATGAAATTCGGCTTCAATTCCAGCAGAATCATCCATCTGCAGTATTGAAGCAGGGTAAAACTTGATTAAATTATGCAAAGACAACTAAAGAAAGAACAACTCAAAACAAGAGACATTTATGTGCCTCTTAATTTAGTTCATGAATAATTGTTTACAAGGAAGCGAAAGTAAATGAACTAATCCATAAACACTAATCATATCAGTATCTTCCAAAAAGACGTTGCTGAGGTACTTACGTCATCTGCAAGGGGTTTCCAGTACTTGGCGACTGAAGGCATATGAACACGCTGAGGATCTGTCAGAGCATTCTGCGTTTGCCATGAAAATTAGATAAGAGTACTGTAAAAGGATCACATACTTGTAAGGTCACACCTTAGTGATTAGCAAGCCCTATCAAGAGAAGCAATGTACTACATGAACAACAGACAAAAATAGATGAAAGTACAACAACTAAATTACAGAAAATCAGTGGCTGAGCCAGGATCTTACTCAAGCCAAGGTGAGACTAGCATCCAATGGTCCATAAATATAATTATTTCTTATTTACAAAATGCAATATTTCATGCAAGTTTACTGGAAAATGAAAGAGAAGTTTGCCTTATTAAAATCAAAATGAACATCAATGGATAACCTTTTTCAGTAAACAATTCTTTCACCAGGAGACAATTCACTTTATCCCCTCCTCTTTACTTATTGCTCTACCAATCAGCCGTTTTCTATTCTGCCTCTTCTACTTTATTCTCTTATTTCCTTTATTCCAGTCCTGCAACCAAACAACATTTTGGACTATTCTGGCTATCATTACACAAGGAACAGCACCTGCAGTAACCAAACATAATCTTGAGTTACTCAGTGAATAAAGGAATCTTGGAGGGGTACCCAAGAATAGGACCCCTCATTTTTTTCCCCACAACCAAACAGGGCCTCCCTATTTTCACCTATCGAGTGACTTTCCCTGATGTCAATTTAATGACAAATGATCAATACCTTCAAGGCTTCAACCTTCCAAAAAGTCAGGCACTGCTTCAGGTGATCCTCACTGCTTCATTGAATGCCTTTCCCTCTTAAGCCAACAGAAGTCATCCGGCAAATGACCTCTCATTAACTGGTTCTCAATTCGTTAAGCAGAACTTTCAAATAAACTAGGGAACAGTTGTTTTTTCTTCAGTCAAAATATCTGTCCAAATTACATGGAAAGTGACATCCTGCAATTAGTATGAATGTTCCCCTACCGTGAAAGTTTCCCTCATTAGTCTCTTTCATTAGTCAATAACCTCTTCTACAAGGTCCAAACCCTTTCATAAGATCTCTCTCTCTTACATGAGACTAACAAAAGACATGAAGAATGTCCTGCTCTATCTTTTCGACATGAATGGCTGGCATACCCTTTCATAAGCAGCAATTACTCTACATCTGTTTGAATATTTGTTGAAAAGACAATAAGTCCCACTGGAACGGTACGCCAGCCAATGCATATGACAACATGTGTTGTTCCTTGTGCTGAATCACGTGTGATGATGCAATATCAGTTGGGGATGGCTTGCTCGTGCGCTGATGGACCTAACAAATTAGGAAGTGAAAGAGTTTTTCTCCCTTTTCGTGCTTGCTGTCCTATCGGAGAACACAGGTCATAAATGAACAATTTTGTGTATTGATGGAAAGAGGGAAGATGTTTAGGTTCCCCAGCTTTATAAGGGTTTTAGGATTAGAGTATAAGGGTTGTTATTGACCTACAATATAATTTCAGGATATAGTTCAGATTTCAGCGGACCAAAAGAGAGGATTAGATGAAGAAAGGGAAGAAGAGACACAAAAAATAGAGATGGGAGAGAGCAAATGAAGGCAGGAGAGGAGATGAGGAAGATAACCAACTTTTACTCAATAGTCAATACTAAGTTCAAATCACAATACAACTCAAGTCTATCTTTCCCAATGTAAATATAGCCAACCCCAACTTAAGGAGCAGGTAACTAAATACATTAGAAAATCAAGTAACATGGGACCCAACTAACTTGAGGCTTTACAGCCAAATAATCCAAGTTACTCAAGGGCAAAGTAACCTAAGGACCATGAGTAATCGAATATTAAACAAATACAAACACAATAAACAAACAAAGTTGGATCATCTGATAGTTGGTATTCCACTATGCTCCATTGGAGCACCAAGTAATTGGATAAGAGCTTGAATTGTCATGATATAAATTATGCTACAAGAACCAGAACCCTAACTTCATCATGTTGTCCATGCCAAAACCAAAAATATATTGAAAAGGATCGAAAAGCAGACATGGACCAACATGTGTCAGCACTTGAAATCATAATTCATTCTTTCCCTAGGTTGCCTTATAGATTCAGTTATCATAAGTGTCAAGTTGGTTTAGAAGTACTTTTTCCAATTTCTTCATAATCCCACATCTAATACTATAACTTAGAAATCAACTTTCCTTGTATACATTCAAATGTCCATATATCTACTCTCACGGTAAGGATTCACGTCCCAGTGCGTCTTGACATAAGCATACTATTTCAACAAGAGAACAGTACTCAGGACATCTCGACCTCCTGGTCGGTATCAACCAGGATGGTCGTGTCCCAAATCTTGGGACAGCCTTGTTTTGAGACATTCTTTCATTTTCTCGGTTCAGGTTCTTCTCATTGTTAATGCTCTTTCAGTTCATCCCTACCCATCCTGATGCCATATTAACCTAGGACCAAAATGGGACCAGGACTTTAATACTTACTCCACATCATATTCAACAATCCCCATACATATCCTAATCTTTCCCTACTGAACGTATCTACCAAGATGGTTTACGTGCATTGACTAGCTAGCAACCTATCATATATGCTTTCAAATATAAGATGAACTACTTTCTAATGGAAGCACCACATATTTATTGCCGAGTAATATATTTTATTCACTAGAGAAATCTAAGTTGAAGACTAGGAGGGAAAACTGGAAAACAAAAATTCTCTGCCATAGAGTAGTTCTAACCATGCCTGAGTTTTCTTCTTTAGGATCACACAATTTAATACTTCAAGATAATTAGATTTGAAGCTCATTGTACTCTAATATTTTGAATATCCGACCCCTTAACAAATATCCCAACATATAGATTCTTTCTTAACTATCAGAGCATTATAGGACATAAACAAGAAGCTTCTAAATTGTGAAATAAATAACTCCGTCACCTTTAAAGGCCTTCTAAGCTTCAGTAGCGCTTCTCATCCAGCATTTTCTTTGAAATGAATCAGCACCATTTAAAAGGGTTGATATTAGATCAAAGAGTCATAGAATGTTCTCCATTGGTCCTTAAACGCCAATCTTGTATACATGGGACAAGGCTTAATGGTCATAGCAACGACATTTAATATTGAATGATTTAACTAGCTTTGGTAGTTTCCCATCCCTAATTGACAGTCGTAACCTTGTTGTGTAACGATCCAAAACCTCGCCAAAAAAAGATAACCAAAAGTTATTATTTGGGTTCCTTGGTGTTGTTTAGGTACCTAAAACCTCCCCAACACACAATGATGTGAGATTAAACACGCCCACATGAGTCCTCACACTTGCCCTCTATTTAATAAGCCCAAGCATTCCCACTAGGGAAGGGTCCAATCAAAAATAGAAACACCATGATAGATCATGGTCATCCCTAACAAGGCCCGCACTGTAGTGTCTCCTAGTCTACATAGGCCGTGGGCAGAGCCCACTCCAATACTATATGTAGTGACACAAATACTTTCCTGAAAATGCTAGCTAGAAGTTATTATTTTGGTTCCGTGGGCCTGTTTAAATACCTGAGACCTCCCTAACACACAACTAATAGGACTAAACATATGCGCAGGTCCCCACATGTTGCCTTTATGAACCTCCTAGTCATCATCATAGCAGTAGCAAAAATTAAATAAACACAGCTTACATTAACCTAACTTCCAACCTGTTCTCAACATGACATCAATCCTTTTAGGCTCATGCATGGCAATATTGCATTTTGCAGAACTAGAAACAAAAGTAAAATAATTCTACTTAAAGAAAATTAATCGAATCCATATAGATTTTTCCAGTGATGATTATCTATGTAAAATGAACAAGTCCACTTCACATGCAAATATACAGAAATTGCTAATTGTGCATTCCAGCAACCGGGTTCCGTTATCTATCATAAGAATTAGAAAAGAGTTAGAAAAACAACATATTGCTCAAATATCTTTTATAAACTAAACTGCTGTTGGTAAGGTGATATTGCTAAATCAAATATCACATGAAAAGTATTACATACAGGATTTTGATCTGCCCATTTCCATAATTGAGATAATTCCTTGTTTCCTAGTCTCCACCTTGGCTTACTACATATGAAAATAGATGATATGAATCAGTCTGAGATGTAACAACTTCTGTATTCGAAAGACATATAGCAGCAGAACAACTTTAAATAACCTTACGAGTAGTTATTCTGACTTTTGACCTGCATTTTGGGTTCATTAACATTTCATACTACTAGCAATACTGCAATTTATAATAGTTTATCAATGAAAAAGAGTTGTAAGGTGTCTTTGCCCCTGTGTGAACTTCTCTTAAGTATTTTTTGGTGCTTATTTTGCTACAAAAATGCAAATATGATGTGTCAGGAGAAATTAGCAAACCCATATGGATGTATTTACTAAAACCAAAATTTTCAAGGATGAGAGTCATTATTTCAGATCACATATATATATAAAGAATTTTGTCCAAAGGTCAATCAAATACCATCTATGCATCAATCAGATGTTTGATGGAAATACGCTGCTTCATGGAAGATCAAATGTGGTACAACAAAGAGGTACATGAGAGTCCTCCTACCAAAGCAAGGATGCTTGAGGATACCAATGGTGCACAAGAGATTAAAAAATATTAATATTGGGTCAAAAGACATCATGGATGGCTGAGATATAAGCATGTACAATACCATGTAGGTAAGCGAGGAGGGTCCAGTCCAGGGTGAGAGTATGTCAGGGATGACCATATGTATGCTATTAAATAATTGATCTTTTGCGAATATTTAGTTTTCACAGAGACCTTCAATCATAAAAAATGGAGCAAATAAAATCACTTGTATAATAGCAAGCCTGAAAATTAAAATACACATCCATATGAATAACATCAGATAGTGATAGAATTCAACTCAAACATTTGTAGAGCATAGTGACAGCAGTAGACTAGCAGTTTTAAGCACCATTGATCAAGTTATAAGGATCCTACACAACCTTGGGTTACGATCCTTTCCTACCGTAGATGAATGAAATAATTGCACTTCTCCGTTCTCTATGAAGCTGTTCTCCAGTTTGGGGATCCATCTAACATTTAAAGTATCAATAAAATGGATTGAAAGAAAAGCCGACATCTTGTGTTTGTCAAACATAGATGATATATTTTGGACTCTTGGACATCCTGTGTTTGTCCAACAAAGATGATATAAACGGACACACCTGCATTGCTTTGTTGGGGAGAAGTATCATTAACACTCAAGTGTTAAGCAAAGAGGGCTTTCTACATATACATCCCTGCAATCTTCCACATTTGCATATTAATCCCAATGAACTCTGCATTTACAAATTAATCCCTATAAACTGCTCCATTTATGCATACCAATCCTTCTACTTGTGTTAACGAAATGTTGGTTAAGGGTCACTAGGGTTGGGAAAATGGTGAAAAAGCCCTTGGAGAGGGCTGAAGTGAAGAGGGTAGAGGCACCTGACTGTTCCTAAGTGCCAAGGGTTTTTAAAGTGTGTTGTTCTCCACTCTCTCCCACACTAAACTCTAACCCTAGGTCTTCACCACCCCTGCCATTTACTCCACCACTGTCTCTACTCATTCTCTGCTGAGGGTAGAGGAGAGGGTTTCTTGTTGCTCCTTGCGACTACCCCACAAGGTCTTTGCCGCCGCCTTTGCCACGATTTTCCTCGTCTCCTAGTTGTCTTCGCCGGCGCCACCATCTTTGCTGATGGTAGAGGAGAAGGCTTTAGGCTTGATGGGAACAGGCTCCAGCGATGGGAAAGGAGGGAATGAGAGGTTTGGAGAAGGGAAGGAGAGGGAAAGAGGAGAAAAGGGAAGGTGGAGACAGGGGGGAAGGGCTGTCAGAGTACTACCTTGAGAGAAGGAGGGCCATTGCTTGGACAGGTCACCAGCAGGATTAGAGGGAGGCAGCTAGGGTGGAGGGGTGAAGGCATTAATTGGTTAAGGGCTAAGGGCAAACTCATCCAAAAACCAGGTGTAGTTAGAAAAACAACACCAGCAGAGGAATAAGCATGGAATATACCGTTCGATCTAGTTAAGTAAACCCAGGAGACCTCTCTATGATTGCTTTCACAGGAATTAATACACAAATATGGAAGATAATAAGGATTACGCAAAAAAAACCCTTCATAGAAGAAGGCAGACTATATGACTAACTGGCTTGATGGAAGCAATGTGGGATCTCATGGGAAATTTTTTGAAGATCATGCTGACAGGATTTTGCATATTTAAATTCAAATAATAATCATGTACCAATAATGATATAATAATATGATGATGACAATGATCAATAGATAGATAAAATTCGAAAAAAAATAAATAAGGAAAAAATTGCAAATGATATTTAACTGGGGGAAAAATTAGATCTTTCAAGGAAAATCTTTGAGATAGTATCTAATACTCCTTTGGAATCCACTATGTAGCTCTAGAATTCTATTGTAGTTAAGCTGAGCAATATTATCCCAAAGATAATTACAAGAAAAAGAAATACAGAAAATTAGATGAGATGATCTTTAAAGTGACAAACAAAACAACCAAATATAAAGCATCATTTACATTCATGGATAAACCTAGAAACTTTTCTTGTGCATGATAGAAAATCATAATAACTAAAAACATATGTACCGTTTTTTCGTTCCATCTTGACCTATCTTTTTCTCAATTGCTTGTTTTTCAAATGCTGGACAACCATCTCGTTTCCACCAAACCTTCAATAAAAAGATCCAAGTCAAGAACAACTCACCTCTCAAAAGAAAGCAATCATTTTATAACAGATGGAAAATAAAATAAGTTAAAGACATAATGCTCACCCAATTCTTCTCCCGCTCCAATATATGTTCTATGCTTTCAAGAAACTCCTTCCCTTTTGGTGGAATAATCTCTAGAAGTTTCTTGACACGCTCTTCACAAGTTTTAATTTCTTCTTTCTGGATCAGTAAGAAATAAGCTAACATTTGTAATAAAATACAGTTAAAGGATAACACAAGAAGAGGCGGATCAAGTTTTATCTGAAATATGATCTTGAAGCATATATTTTGCTTTATATGTACTTAGATACGCAGGTAAATGTGTAAAAGTCAAATTACAAGGAACTCCATGATGCAAAGTCCAGTACAAGGATTACTATAAAATTTACTAAGCCACAAAGTATAGTGTAAAATGTGTATGATCACAAAAAGTACATTACACATTGTCTGTAGTACATGGGTTGAACAATCAAACATGTTAATCTTATGAGTGAAACAACAATGCATACAATATCACATTCAAGCACCCATTTGGAATGCGCATCCATGTTTCAGTAAGATACTCTAAACGGGACGCATAGGTATATACATTTTAGAAATGGAACAGACAAGACGACACAAATGGACAAATACAAAAGAAGGGAGATACGTTGATAGGAAAGATGTGAAGCCTTCTGAAGGTAAGAAAACATGGAGATTCAAATTTATGATATCTTATTTACAAAATAAAATGAAAATCCAAACACTTCAAGTTATGCAGGTACTTACCATGCTTTCTAGGGGCCCATCTTTGTCATTCTTCCCAGGTGCCTACAGGAAACAAAAACTGTCAACACATCATTGCACTGATTAAGACAATAATATCTGAACTCAAACATAAACTAAAAGAATATTTAACAAAACTTATACCATCTCATTAATGCTGGTTATATCCTAAAGAGCAATCAAGTTAAAGATAGATAAAATTACAGCATCATGATGTGACAACCATGCTTTATATAAATATATAATTCCTTTAGGATATTGGATAGTTGACTCTTGCATATCAACTTCAGATAAAACAGTATATTGTTGGTTAAAAACAGCTCAAAGGTGTATAGCATCTAGAAAGAAGAATATAAGATCTCTGAGCATTACTTTGTAGCCTAAGGAGCAAGTACCCTTTGAATTAATAGCTCAAAGTAAAGAAGGAACTTCAAGAAAATTGTGGCCTAATACATACACACATGCAAATAAAAGAGGCAGTGACCAGATTTTATAAGAAAAAGATATGCCTAGCTAAGATTGTTACATCAACGAGGATGTGTCATAAAATGAGGAACATTAGATACAATATGACAACAGTAGAGCTGGTTACTGGAGATAATTAAGATACCAAAAAGTGATTTTCAGATGAATTTGCAATACATAGACACAGTTTAAATGGCTGGGCTTTAGGTCCATGTAATACTAACATTTGAACCAAACAAGAAACAATAAAACAAATTCAACAAGGAGACAAGATCCAACCATAACTCTAACCTCACTACCAATCAGCTGGAGTACAAGTTTAGGCTATTCATCAGACACTACCTCATTATACTATATGCATGTTTATCCAATAAATTTGTTTTCAATGAACTGACTATATTTTATAGAAGAAAAAGAGACAGTCAAAGGTGGCATTTCTAGGACATAGTGTTAAAATGTTATTCTGTTAATTTGTAGACCCATAGAGAAGCTCACTATTGTATCCTAATTCTGGTTATTCTTACCCTTCGGACCCTAATCGTGGCCAAGGAATGCCAAATAGACTTGAACCAAGTGGTTAATCCATATCAAACCGAACCAACGCTGACTCAGGCCAGTTCGGCTGTGCGGGTATGTTTGGGCTATAAAAGACTCAATCGATCCCAGAAGGTTCGAGACGCCTCTTCTCTCACCCACTCTCTTCGGTTGCGAGGGTCACAGTAAGACTTCCTTCCCCTCTCCCTCTCTTTCTATCTCCCTCTTCGACACTCATCTCTCATCTCTCTACCACCATTGAGATCTTGGTTCCCTTGCTGGACCCTACTGCTCTCTTTGCTTGTAGAGGTTAAGCAGTGGCCGAACCTTTCCGACTTACTGGTTGTCGACTTACCTTCCACCTCTCTTCCTCCTCCCTCTCTCTCTCGCCCCCTCCCCCACTCCTATACCAAGCCATAGGGTCGATGGCTGGGATGGGCCCCTCTCGCTCCCTCTCTTCCTCTTCCTCTTTCCCTCCCTCTCTCATTGACCCCCATGTGCCTCCGCTGACGGCGACTGTGCCATGGTGGCTTTGCCTCCCCCTTTCCACTCTCTCCCTTCCTCTCCCTTTCCTCCCTTCATCTTCTTCTTCCTCTCCCACCTCTCCTCTCGTTCTCCCCCTCCAACTCCCTCTCCCTGTTTCAATACGTTCTGGCACGGCATGATACAAACTCATACCGTATCATACCGGTAGCCATCTAGTGTGGGTCACCGTACCAGTTCGGCAAATCTTGATCCTAGTTATTTTAGGCAAAGAGGATGAGTTTAAGAGTAGGAAAGGAGTACTTTAAGAATGTAAAGGTTTCTCATGGATGAAATTTTAGGCATGCTTTATCTGTGAACTTTGTATTCAGTTCATTAAAAACCATGCTTCGTGATGTACCCAAAAAAAACCATGCTTCATGTAATAATCTAGAACCTCACCCAAAAAGGGCTAGCCAGAACGTCAAGACTAAGGTCCTTTACCCTGCTGAAGTATCCAAGACCTTTCCAATACACACCAAATATGGAACTAAATACACATTGTGTAGTCCTCAAACACACTTCTTTTTAAGCCCTAGCATCCTTGTCAGGGAAAGAGTCCAATTACAAACACCACGATCAGCTCATGGTCAACCCCAAGAGAACCCGTGGCCATGAGCTAGGTCAGCTCTAATGCTATTTGTAAGAATCTAGAATCTCACTTAAAAAGGGCTTGCCAAAAGATTATCAATTGAGGTTCTTGGCCTTGCTTAAATACCTAAGACATCCCCAAAGCACACCTGATGTGGAACTAAGACACCCATGCACGACCTCACACTATAAGAATCATGTGAGACTAATGGTGGGCTTGTTCTTTAATGACAGAACTATTTAGGATAAATTAGGTTTGAAACAAAATATAAAGTTGGATGCGAAACCCAATTGTTCTAACCCAATTACACATTTCAACTATGTTGAGACTTCAATACGAGCGTCACATAAGGGTGTACATCGAAGCACTGAATCCTTCTAATCTTTAAAAATTTCTTATTGCAAATTCATAGACAAGTACCATATTTATACCCATTTCTAAGCAACAAATGCTGGTACTTTAGCTAAGGGTCTGGGTAACATAGATTTTAAATAGTTTCCAAATGAATGTAATGCCCATATGAAAAAATGCTCACATATATAAATATTTGTAAGATATACGCAAACAAGTAGCATACCTTTAGATAGTCAAACAATATAAGGCATTGAAGAAGGATATGGCGGCGAAAGCTAGGATCTTTCAACTGTACAAGTAAATATATCAAATGGAATTATCTTAAGACATCTAAATAACAAATGTAATTCATAAGATCAATAAACATACTCTTTTAACCATATTTACCTCTAACCCCATTAATTTACTGCTTGTCAAGTACTTAATGCTGAATGTAGCTTCCTCTTGTTCAAGATTATTCACATTTCCATTGTCATCACCCAAAGGCTGAGCTTCAAATGTATCTAATACAACCTAAACAAATATGAACTCAGTAAACAATGAATTGTAAGAAGTTTAAAGTGATTCAGAAAAAGAAGCTCCATTGCAGAATGGCATGAGATAACTCAAAGGACATCTAATATAATTTAGTAAAACACAAAAAAAATATATACCCTTAAGTTAGATGCAAACTTTTGCCATTTGGATGGGGCAAGTGTTGTGGAAGCTGGATTACTAAAATGCTCCTGACCAAAAGAAAAAATAAATAAATTCACAAAAATCACAAAAGTTCTTATAAGCACAGACCTGAGATGAGTTTAATACTTGAATTTAATGTAACTTGCCATATGTTCAACTAGTATGTGTAAACAGAGTGAACAAAAAAATAACATTAAAGTTATTTGCTATAGTTTCTGAATGTATGAGATTTTCCACAGGATTTTGAAAGGATTTCCCACATTTTTGAATAGGTTAACCTTTCGAATTGCAGCTGAATCCATGAGCAGACAAGACACATTATGGTGAACTGAAACATCTTAGTAGCCAGAGGAAAAGAAAGCGAAAGCAATTTCCATAGCAGTGGAGAGCGAAATGGGAGCAGCCTAAACTTGACAACAAGGTAGCGGGAGAACAAGTGAAGTAGTCCAGATGGCAAAAGTCCAAAAGCCGAAACCAACTTGGCTTAGGGGGATATGGCTCTGTTGGTAGAGCTCCGCTCTTGCAATTGGATCGTCACGATTATGGGTTGGATGTCTAATTGTCCCGGCAATAATGATAGTATCTAGCGCGCCCCTCCACTAAAATGGGTAGTAGAGTAGGGACATGAAGTGCATAAATTGATAAATGAGTGACACATTAATTATTGTATATACTGTTATCCACTTTTTAGTTAAATATATTAGGTGGTTCCTCTGATATAAAATATATGTTCTGGTCTATACCATGTTTCCTTCTTTGCCAATCTCTGCCAGATTCATTATCTATGAAGCACACTGCAGAGAACCTGTCCACCCTCTGCAGAAATTATAAGCTGTCTACCATCGGGGCATGTCATCAGAGGTAGTCCAAGCTGCACTACGCAATTGTATGGTGACAAATTTCAGTATTCCATGCAGTTGTAACTTGTCATTATATCTTTGAATTTGTAAGGATCATAAAAATATTGGTTATTCCATAGTAAAAATTCAAGGATTTGACACCATTTATCCAGTTCAACAGTCTAAAAACTTTATTTACATGATTATATCCTATAATTTTCATACGAGGTTTCATCAATTTTAATAGGCACAACAGGCAGGATGGCACAAGGTCCTTCTAGCAAGTCGATCATATCATGTAAGGACCAAAATCCACCCTAGAAGAGTCATCATTATCTCTGACAGCAGATCAGATCTGAGATCCAAAATATGTATAACTTTCTCAATCTTTCATAACAAAAATTATGTAGCATTTACAATGATACAACATCTTTTCCCAAAATGATTTTCTCTATAATATCCAGAAAATTTATTTTGATCAGGTAATGTTGTGATCATTCATATGTGATCTTATGTTTGCATTCTCCAATTATCTAGTTCAGAGAACTGGTACTAACTCTGAATGTCCAGCAAGAAAATCATTACGAAAGGCAACATGCTAATAACTCCTGGAAAGTAGCAGAAGCTATGATCCTTGACAGACTAATGTAGGATAATCTAACCTGTAAACTCCAAAAGGTCTTGTAGAAGTTAAAATCAACTGCAACCCCTGGGGCATTTAAAACAACATCATATTGAAATAGAAATTCCAAAAAGAAAATAATTACTTTAAGTAAGAAAACAAGATGCAGCAAAACAAACTCCAAAAACCACAAATTGCTTGATTTTACATACCGACAGGAGCATCTTTTTCATACTTCGTTTCATTTGATGTGTTGAAGACTCCCTTAATATTAACAGCTGTAAAAGAAGATTATAAAAGAAATGGTGTGACTGACAAAAGATAATCATCAACAGGAGAGACAAAGGAAGAGGAGATACATAGATACCTGAGCGCTCTGATAATGGGAAAAAATGGGCAAGAAACATAAGAATACGTCCACAAAATACCACATCATTTGCCTGGAAAGTTGACAATGTTACAATGGAGCAGTAGTGATGAGTCCTATATAGAGTATGATTATCATAAAATTGGAAGTTTTAATTAAACAAAAAGAGTGTGTGTGTGTGTGTGTCATTTGTAACTATTTCATTAAGAATAGAAGATAAATTGGCCTCATAGGAAGCCTATCTGAATATAACAATCTAAAGCATTCAATGACAAATCACAGCTACAAAAAGTAAAGATGGAGCAGAGTTGCTCAGAAAGAAGACAACATTATATCCAATAGAAAAATATCACATATCCTATTCATCAATGTATACTACATCTTTATCATATATCTTTTGATAATGTAGTTTGAAGACACTTGCAAATATATGTAATTCAAAACATATTCTTGCAATAATAGCAATCAATTACTGACCTCAAACATTCATTTACAAATGAGATACAGGTAATCCTAACAAGCCAATTGTGTTACCATCAGGTTATTTAGATGCTTTTATTTATAACTATCAAAAAGGTAGTGCAGTAGACAGCTAAGGGTCACCTGCTGTAATGACCAGTTAACAATTATAAACATAGCCTGTGCTCAATTTTAAGCTTTTGAAATTCTAAGAATGCCACATCCAAATTATCTACTGATCCTTTAGTACAAAGAGTGAAAGAAGTTTGGTCGCTTTCCCCCTCTTCCTCTTTGTCCCCCCTAGTCTTGTATATCTTTTGACCTAATAGCAAAAGAATAACAAAAACCCAACTTCAGATTTCCTTAAGCTCAACCAACACAGTCATGAGAAAACAAGAGACAGCATTAGGAGGTGGGAAATATCTTCCTCCATGCCTCTGAACTACTTATCTTACTTCTTACTATATATAGTGGGAAAACCTACAGGCTGGATTCAAGGGACCAGCCAAGGCAAGAAGATGCACAGCTTCAGGGTCCCAGAACAATAATTTTCCCACCATACCTCCTGCCTGTAAGTATCCTGGCCCCACCAAATCACTGAAAAATATATATAAGGAAAAAAACAATCCAAGTGCTTCTAAAAGACTCCATGCAACAGCAAATTTCTTTAAAAAGATTTTCTGAAGCCTCATTCTGTTCTCTCTCATGCATTGCATATAAGATACCTCTCTACTTTCTTGCTTATATTTTTTATTTTGTTATATTTGCTATCACTACTATGTATAGCACAAGCTCTCTAGCAGCCAAACTTTTATCAGCAAGTGGTCTCCCTCCTGGAGCCAGACTAGATTTTTTTTTTTTAATATGGTATGATAGGACTCCATCAGTTCTCATGTATCTATTTTCTCATATTTCACTTGGGCCGCACAGCTTTTTCCCCTAAATTCTGTCTTAAATTTCTCTACCATTACGGTTAGACTTTCCCCCAAAATCATTCCACACTCTCCTGTTTTGATCAACTACTGCTACCCATCCACGAATACCACAGCCATTAGAAGTCCTGTTATCATGGTAACTATAATTAGGAACAATGGTAATATCCAAAGTAAAGAAAAAAAGGAAGGAAGGGGGGGGGGGTGTTAAACCACAGATCTGATTAAACTTATTTCTATACAAGATCATAACTGTGAACTATGGAATTTTTGAGAATTTCATTTTTAACTTTCTAACCAAATTTGTTTAGTCATCACAATCTATAATATGCACTCTGTCCCAGATTAAGCGATGCCATTTATGCTCTCTATCATGTGCATCACATGTATCCAATTCTAGGACAGCAATAGTTGGAGATAGGTGCCGTACTATCATAGTAGGTCTTCCATCAGGAATCATTCTTATCAAGAGACTGCAAGATCCAAAACAATTACTCTAAACTAAAATTTGTGCTTGTCAACTGTGCACAAGCTTTATAAGGAACTTAAAAAGGATCCAATCTTAGCTTGTAACGCCAGTTAGCTTTACCCTAACCCAAGGAAAACTTAGACTTGAAAGCTTAGGACCGAACCTACACAACCTGAACTAAGCCAAAATTTCCCAGGCCTAAGCCTGGTCCATCTTTGGTTATTATTTCAGGCTAGGCTATGCCCACACCAGGCCCCTACAACATTGTCAAAAATGCTGCCTAGGTGCCTAGGCATACTGCCTGGCATTTAGGCCTAGACTGCCTGACTAGGCACTCTTATACTAAAAGACATATATAGTTCTTTTCTTATTGAGTATTTCTCACTTTATTTTACTTCTACTACTATGACTGAAGTAAACTCATTGTACTTTTTAAGTAAGAAGCGAAAATACTCAAATAGCATAACTTAAAAAGATGTTTTCACTTATCTCATTCCTTACACCATCTCTCCCGACCCGGAGCCTCCCTCATCACTCGAAGCTAGGGCAAGTGATTTGCCCTCCACCATCAGCCCATCCACCTATGCACCACCAGCTAGATGCCCTCATGGAGGTCTCCAACAGTCACTCTACTGCCAACAGCCCTCCAGAAGGTTGCCAACTGCCAAAGGGCCCCAAATTTCTGCTTTTGTTTTTCATACTCTTTTTTCTTTTTTTCTTCCTTTTCTCTTCTGATGTTATTCATCTTCTTCTTCCCCTTCTCATTTGAAAGATCCTTCCTTTTGCTTCTCTTCTTCCTCTTCTCTTCTCCTCCTCCTCCTCCAAATGTTTTGTCTACCATCAGTTCTTTTCCTCTGTTTTTTCTTTTCATTCACTATTCTCCCCCCTCCCCCTCTTGCAATCTCTATTTTTTAGAATCCAAATATGGGATTTCAATTATGAGTTATGAACTTTTGGTTTTTGTGCTTTTCAAAGTTAACTTTAACAATTTGCTTTTCTTGTAACTTATGACTCTTATATTTGACTTGGCTGGATCAAATCTGATGAAATCATGCCACGGTTTGGATTTATCTTAAGTCCCCTCATGCTATAATGGTGTATTTGGTTATTTATATGTATCATTTGGGGAAAACAAGAGATTAGTTATCTTATCTTTAGAATTGTTATGCTATCTCTTTGCCCATTTAAAGGATTGCTTAAATCCCTAGGCAGTCTGCCTAGGCAATTAAGATCCCTATCAACGAAAAACTACTTAACTGCCTTCACAACCTTGGCTACCATTTGTTTCAATGCAATACCTCAGGCTAGGCCTGGCCTGGAATAATTTAAGCTCTTCCAAAATTAGGCTGGGATCAAGCATCAAGGTTGAAATTCTCAGCCCAAAACCAGTTCTTCTTAGGCCAAGTCATTGGGCCGACTGGGCCAGTCCAACATATTGGTTTGCCTACGATCTTAGAGACTTTGAAACAATCAAATATCCACAAATCCTTTCACCATTGTTATTCAAGATATGCTTTGTAAAAAGTCAAAAATGTTAGGTACATAAACTTGATAGGTAAATAACATCACTGAAGCATCTCCATCATAAATCCTAACCCCTTTACATATAGCATGACCGAATACAAGGCCTATTCCATGACCCCCTCCCTCTTTTAAGATCACTTTTTAAAGGAAGACGGATTTAGGCCCTGCTTGGCATTGTTGTAGGTGGTAGAGCTTTCGATGATAGAGCTTTTGCTAATAGAGCTTTCAATAAAAAGCTCTTTGTTGTTTGATAACTAGATTTCTCAAGTGCTGTGGAACTTTAACATCTATTTTGAAAGTACCTTTAGTATCAAGAAATAACAATAAAGGACATTGCAGTGCTTTTAATTGTCTAACTATTTACTCTTAATATATAAACTATTTATATTGATATTTTAATCTAAATAATATAATAAATATAAATTTTATATTTACTATAGCATATAATAATATTTTATATTACTATTATAGTATAACATTAATATCATTATAATGTAATAATGTATTTATATTATGTCAATATAATATTACAATAGCATTTTAGTATAATATTACTATAATATAGTAGTATTATATTATACTATCAAAAATTATTGTTATAAAGTATTGTTAATTTATAAATTAGTTCTAAATTTTAATCTAAATAATATAATAACTAATATAATTATTTGTTATAGGCAAGGATTGCCGAACCGATACCGGGCCCGTACCGAGAGAAACCAGCCGGAGCCGAAGAAGACGAAGAGAAACCCTCAGGCGTCCGCAGCCGCTTCTTCCCCCTCCCTCCCCCGCTCGCTCTCTCTTTCTCTTCGTCTTCTCCGGCTCCGGTAGCAAACCGGTTTCAAAGCCGGAACCATACCAGTAGGCCACCGGTACGGTTCGGAATGGGCCGAACCATCCGGTTCGGGACGGTTCCACATTCCTTGGTCATAGGTGATTACCAAGTAACAAAGAATATCAGAGCAGCAATAAAAAGAAACCAATGTAAGGCTAAACCCAAAACAAAGAAGATCCTTTTCATCATTATAACATTAAACTCAAAATCCTTAATTGCATGATTATGGCAATAAAAAATATTTTAAATCATTTTTTAAAAAAAATTATTATCGAGACCCAAATTGAGGTCTATCAGGTGAGTAAAAAAATAACTCCTCAACATGTCTCAAGCAAAACTTTTGTCCAAAAGTTCTAAATTGGAGCTTTTCCTTAGTATACCTTTTTTTAGCTTTTAGAGGAGCTAGAAAACTGTTTCAAAAATTTTACCAAACATCTTAAAATCATCCAAAAGAGCTTTTGGCCCTCCAAAAAAGCTGAAGTGGACAAAGAAAGAGAACAAGAGGATGTTGGTTTAAAGGGATCCCTACCCTATATGGTCATCTTCTGTTCATTGTTCACGAAGGGGTATTGGAGGAAGACAAAGTGTGGCCACCTTTAGTCTGATGTCTTGACAGTTTTTCTCTTTTACTTTTGAACTTCTATATCCCACAAGTATACGCCTGTAGTTTCTCATGATGGATGGGTTCTCCCTTTCTCACAATCTCTTTTTCTAAATTGTCCTATATCATTACTTAAATTGTGCCTTTATAAAATTTTCGTTTCCCTAATTTTGAAATTAAGCAGTGTAAAAGTGTGAACTATCATGCATATGTAGAAGCCTGCTGTTTAACATATATAAGAGAACCTATCTATTATATTTGCCGCTAACAATTAGTTAAATCTTTTATGCAAGTCTATTTATGTATTGACTTATTTACTTACATAGGCACACACATAGACCCACTGGAGTTCCTAATAATATCGAGAGTTCCTTCAAATGAGATTAGCACCCTAGTTCGGACTCTTAACTTCCAGATTCATAATTTGTCAAACAATTACAACTTTATTTTGTTTTTAAGTTATTACATGATAGATGACCGTAACTGGTTACATGCTGTCCATGGCCAGTTCAAGCGAAGACCTTAGTTAGCTAAATGACACAAGATAATAGATCAAGGAAGCAAATCTCTGAAAAGAATTGGGGTTAAGAAGTTCCTAGGAAGTGAATGAAAGAATGGGATTCTAAAGAGCTCCTAAACTTTCCATCAGCCTGGGTAGAAGATTTTGGCTACCAAGCCCAAATGACAAACTTAAGAGTTAATAATGAGTAGAAATTTTGACAGTAAAGAATAAGTCCAAACCATGAAATAAATCCTAATTTGATATTCATCAAAGTTTGAGCATTTTCTATAAGTGACTAAGCCACTGCTTAACCCAATTGCAGTGGTAACAAGAAAGGTTGGTAAAGGCATAACCTATTACACACGCTATGATCTTTTGGTGCTGAAAAATGGTCCATGATGAATTATACTACCTTAACAACCCACATAGAATCTTAAAAGAATGTTGACTAGAAATACTTTATTTTTCCCACAAAAGGAAGGATTTGCTCTCACTTCCCTGGTATTAGGTTGATAAAGATTTCTTGATGGCAAAGTTTATGTAGAGCTAGCTGCAACTTGTTTAATAGCTTTTTTCCTCAATATCCAAGCATCAAAAGATAGGACTTTCTGTTAATTTGTAGTCTAGATTTATGGCATTTAGCAGGCCATGCCTCCCTAGCTTGAGGATATCCTCACATGTCAAGGTAAACTAGGGGCTTGTTAGGCACCTAAATCTAGTTTCTAGACCAAGTGACTCCTTGTCAGAGTCTTGTTCTCCAAGCTTACAAAGATATGGAGCACCTCATATGGAGATTGTTGAAGTGGGATAAGTTTTTAAAGGAGTGAAGGGGAAAACGAAATGCAAGCACACTGTGATTTTACGGTGGCAATGTTGTAATGGACAAGGTAGGAGATGATAGTATGGGAGATGCCATAATGAAGTCCAAAGTTGGATGGAGGTCTTAAAATAACCAAATTTACCAGAGATAAAGTTTTTATAACAAAGATTGGAGGGATGGCAACTTGGGTCCTATCTTCAGGGACAATTGCCTTAGTAAAAACAACGGTGCAATAAATAAATATATATGAGCGTGTGTCGTTTTATATTCATCCATGAAATCAAGGACGAACCGACATTTTTTTAATGCTAAATTAACTTCTGTGGCATTAACATGTAAACTCAATGCAATTAGCATTTAGTAAGCATGCTCCTCTGTTTAACCTCGCCTCATTGCAACACACCTCTCCACATAATCTCTCTTGGCCCAAAAACATATTGTTTATTTCCAACACATACAAAAAAACTTTAAATGAAACCATTGGTAAAAGGAAATTATAAAGGACACACAACTTTACGTTTTATTCTCTATTTATTCAATTAATAGTAAATACTCTTCAAACATTTAGGGCTCAACGAGCTGGGAAAAAAACTTAGATATAGAAGATATCATTTTTTTTCATTGCATACAAAGAATGCAACAAATAATTCAGGTTAGACTAGGATTATCTGAATAATTTTCAACCCTTTCATCTACTACAGTTGCTGATTAGATACTAACTACATGAAATCCTAAATTATATATTTAGCTCTATAAAAACGAAATCAGTTACTGTGTACTAAACCTTTGAAAGTCTTCGAAGAAGCTGATTGCATGTCCTCAGCATGACAAGCTTTCCTCGCCCAAAGAGCTCTTGCTGCAAGCAATCCAACCAGAATATTCAATAGTACAATAGCCATGAACCGAAAGAACTGTACAAAATTATTTATCACAAAAGGATAACCAAGCCACAAAAAACTACAGTAGCTCTCCAACATTCAACTTCTACACACCTTCCCCAAGATATCTTGCTTGCTCTCAATATATGCAAAAACTTCTTTGCAGTCTTTCATGGTTGACATTTCTGTTAAATCTTCTAATAGTTGGAATATCATACCACCTTCAACATGCCCTCTTTCACAAAGATACAGCACAATGTCTAACCAACCAACAAAAAGGAAAGATCACATGGAAATGTTCATGTGCATGTTTAAAGCATCCAATGTGTGTGTGCATATTTAAAGCCCCGTAACATGGACCAAGAAGAGTTTTCCAAGAAGAAACAAAATTTTAGCAACTGAATTGACATCTACACACCAAGAAGGCGTGGTATTTGCCCACGAATATTTTCTCCGTCATCAATTGATTGTCCATATTGCATCGTCCTCTCACCTGATTGAACTGCAGCTGACTAAGCATACAAAATGTAATGCAATATTAGCATCTAAAATTGAGTCGCCAAGAGCATATTATCTACCATTAACTGCAAAATGTAAATTAAGAATACAGTGAAAAAATTTTCTGATCATAGTGAACAACTTGCTAGGAGCAAAGACAGGTACTTTTTCTAAGAAAAGTCCCATATTTTACAAAGAAACATGAACAGTAACAAAAACATAATTGCATCCTCTTCCAATATAATGAAGCAGTGACTGATGGATAAAGCATAAAAATAATAACCGAGCACATTATATAGCAGCTCACCACTAGTTCTTGAAGTAATGCTCGAAGAGCATTTTCCAGAGATTGATTCTCATCTTGGACCAATACAGTTTGTCTCTGTTGAGGATGTTAAATAGAAAAAGTTAGTTAATAAATTACCAAATGATCAGTCAATAAAGGATTCAAATGTTGTAACATGGGAACTGCAACCAGAGAAAAATTATATGGCACAAGAACATTGAATAAATTATGCAACATAATGGATGGACACATACAAATATATAAACAAAGATACATATGTCCATGTATATAATTGGTCTGTAACCTGTACATGCTATGTACTCACGTATTTACAGGTTGCAATACATATATAGATGCACATTTATAACATAAAGCTTGGATATTAAAAAATTTCCTTCTATCTTTTGTCATTATTTTTCAATTAGAGTTTATAAATGAGAAAACAGCATTAGAGTTTATCCTCCCATATATTGTGAAACAAAAGGACACATTATTGTTTCTCTTTCCCCTATAATCTCTCAATTTTGCAAGATGGGATTTTATTTTCTAAATAGTGTCTGACATCCCCCCCTCCTCCTCTATGGCCTTGCAGTTGAAGGCTGACAATTTGCTGCAATCATGATCGCATATGTTCCTATGCCCAAGATTTTTCATTGTGAATGGAAGAAAACAGAAAGAGCCGTTACAAAGTGAAGGCAAATTTCTATGCTGCAACAACAAATTGAGAAATTTAAAAGGAAATCAATTTCAAAAAAATAAAGAAAAAGAAAGAAGCATTTTGAGGAGGCCGGGTCTAAACCCATCGGACAGCATCCTAGGAGAACTTGTCCCCTTAGGAGCATAGCATTGCAAAATATCTTCAAAGATACACCAATCCCTCCTTGCAAACAATGTTGTAAAATCTGGATTATCGATCGAACTGGAAAAATAATCAGCTTATGCACCAGCAATTCAACCATTGGGTCAATGGGAATCAAACCATGACATCATCATGATGCTATAAATATCTATAAATTAAATTAGAATTATAAATTTAATATATAATATCTAATATTTAGAACTTTGAAAACTTCACCAACTTCTTCAATCACTTTCAAAGAATAGTTAAAAAACAAAAAACAAAATAATTAGAATCATTAACTTCGGATGAAGCGTATATAGTAAGCAAATAGTATTCAAAAAAAAAAAAGCTAATTTTAATAGTGGGGATAGAATGTTGATGCATAGCATATGGATTGCTCTGCTCTAATGTCCTAGGATCCACTATCAATAGAAGGATCAAAGGAACCAAGTGAGCCTAGTGCTAACTTCTCTATCAGACTACTCTAAAGTCTGTCAAACACTGTCATGGAAAAATAGGAGGTGATTCCAATTGACCAGTAAGTAAAAAATGCTAATTCTTCGTTGAAAGCGGATTGCGATGGAAGTGGAGGTAGAAAGGGGAAGAGAGAAGTGATCTCACCTTTCTCTACCAGAGCTCTAGGTCAATGATGGAACTTGGAGTAAGAATGGTGAAGGAGGGAAGCGAGAGAGAGAGAGAGAGAGAGAGAGAGAGAGAGAGAGAGAGAGAGATTTGGTTTAGGAGGCATCTTTTGACGTTTGTTGTTCACAGTCAGAATCACTGACAGATACCACGGAGTTGGAGAGGAATAGTGGAATTGCGGAGGAAGACCGAGAAACGGTGGGATCATTCAAACTTGAAACAATACAGACAAATTGCCAACTTAAATGGCAATTCAAATTGTTAAAAAAAAATCATCCAAATTTTCAAACAATCATCTAAGCAGTCTATTCAAACCAAAAGCCTAGCCAATTGACAATCCAATTGGTTTAACCAATAGGTCCAGTCAAATTTTAAAAACCATGTTTGCTCATGCTGCTAGTATTGCATGGCAAGCAAATGAATCAATCTCTTCTAATTACCAAGTGGAACATAATGGAAAAAATAAGATTGACCTACTTCAACAACACTCGAAACCAAGGTCTATTGTACCAATTATCCCCGATAATGTATCGGTATGTTACCAAGATTCGGCTCGATATAACTTGAACCAGTCCATACCGGTCTGAACTAAGTAGAACCACCCCAAACTGCCCAGTAACAAAGCGTAACACCCGATTTTGGGCAGCATGATGACAAGGAGTGAGAAAAAAGTATCGAAAGCTTGTCTCAGTATAGAATACATTCAATACTGTATCAAACAAGTAATATACTGATACACTTCCCGGTATCGGTGTTGTGGACCTTGCTCGAAACTGGACAAGGTGTCAAATACCGAAAGTAGGAAAGGACAAGTTGAAAATGATGAAGTCTTAGAAATGAAATAGACAAAGTGATTATTTATCTACATGCCATCCTTGATGTAACTAAGTTTTATGGGAACCTATAACAAAATAAATGGAATTTTCCCAATAATGAGAGCCACTATTTTCACTTACAGGAGAGAAAAGGTCCACAAAGTTGTCTTCCTGGACTAGTTCAACAGTTCAAAATAAAGTAGATTCGAAATAATAAAAATAAAAAGAAAAATAACAATAAAATAATAAGCATTTTTTCTAACAAGTTCATGAGTCTTTCTCCCCCTCCCACCCTCTTCCCCTTTTCCCTCATCAAATTACTTACGCATTGCAGACAAATCCATTTGCAAAGCAAATGTAACAACAAAAGGGAGCTAAGAGGTTATCATGTGGCCGGACCTTTTTATGTTTTTCCCTCTATTCTCCTTGAACAACTTGCTCATGTCACCTAGGTGCGTCAACAGAAAAATAGGTTCTAAGGGCTTTTTCTTAAAAAACCAAAAGAAAACTTTGACCACAACTATGTAACCATCTGTAAATCTACATTAAATGTGTTGTGTTATTTTGACCACAACCTGCGTATTTTAGAACAATATTAAAAAGAAAACATGGAGAATAGAAAAATATATAAGAAAGAAACAAGTTCATTAACAAAAAATCAACAGAAACTTATTATACTTTGTATTATATGCTTCTTTGTGTAGATTATCTAATTTTTCTCCAAAACTCAAATGCAATTTTTCACAACTTATTACAATACTACTTAATATTTCTTCTAAAGAACATTGAATTATTAATGGCTTTTATTATCATTTTTCACATATTATGATATGGAAAATAATAATAAGCAATACAATATAATATTTATATTGCAGCCATACATAATAATTTTTTTAGGAAAACCACAACTTTACTTATGATTAAAGGTTAATAGACAAATCCAGGTTTTAAATATCGAGGAATGGAATCGTCTTGATTTTTTCATGAAACAGGATGCCCAGCATTCCAATGCTTAGGACGGTGGATGCCTCATCCCGTATTGGTCTATTTCCTGACTCGTCCCATCCCGACATTTAGGATGGCGAGACACTCCACCATCCCACTTGTATTTAAAACCATGAAACAAATAGTCTCAAGTTGTATGAATCCAAGTTGAATTGGTTGCAAATGGAATAAGAAATAAAACAAAACCAATGTAGACATATCTATAAGAACTTAGCAGATTACATCATTTAATAAGTACATTTCAATATATTTGAATTCAATTTTTATTTAAGATTTCGATAATATCTGATAAATTCTTATTAAAAACATTTGCATATTGGATTTTATTATATTATCAAAAAGGGGTACCAATCATCACAAGATATGCTGCAGAATATAGCTAAGCAATATGAATTCTAATGATGATATCTTTTAGGAACCTTCTTATCTAAATTTTTACTTCTAAGCCTCATTTTTAGTTTAATTCAGTGATAATAAGATTTTCCTGTCCTGGTGTTTACAGCTGATGGTGCAGCTTAGAAGTAAATATATATATAAAGCATTTTAGCAAAGCAAATACCAAATGGGTTACCTATGGGTGTCAACAAAAAAAAAAAAAAATTACATCTGAGATTTAAAGATAATCTAGAAGTGTATGCATACATGCATGCATGAGTTCATGCTTACAAGCATACAAAAATATGAAAGATATTTTAAAGTACTCAGCCTGATTTTGTAAGTAAAAATCTTGTTATCAAGTAATAGCTACCTGAGGTTTTATAGCTTCTTGCACAGCCTGGAGAGCAAAATTTTCTGGGGGCTCGGTCTTCAATATAACATTTCTAAATACTTCCTGGAATAAAAAAAATTAGGTTAAGTTTAAGAAATTTTTTTCTGGATTAGTAAATAAAGATCAAGGTTCCAATGGCATCAGGTTCAATAATTCAAACTTCATAGAAGATCTACATAAGCATCAATTGAATTAAATGATGAAGCGCATCATTTTGCATAAGATGCATAACTTCAAAGTTAGTATCTTGCCCTAGATCATAATATACAAGTAACCATATGCATCATCATGGAAGTGGAAGCAACTTATTTCCATTTGCTGACTAACTTTAAATAGTTACTTATGCATAGACTTGTGTGTGCTGCTGCTTGCACACTGCATGCCATTCATAAACTCAAATTCTGGCCCAATCGAATCACCTTTCTCAAATTCAGATTCTTCAAATTAAATATCATTAAATATTTGTGTTGACATTGTTGTAGCATTTTTGAAATTAATTTTGCATACCAAGTCATCTTTCTGTAGCCATTGTGCATGGCTGTATGCATTACAAGCCATTAGAACTATTGTAAGTTCATCTTCTTCTCTATGCAGACATTTTGATTCCATAACAGAAGAACACCTATCCTAACTTCATCCTTTCAACCAATAATCCACTTGACATCATTGACAATCCTCCATTTCTACACTTACTCTTTCTTCAACATGGAATGACAATGACGCATCATCCAAGCTAGTCACTACCAAAAAAGGATCAATCACTAGAAATCCTCATCACATAAGTCTCTTTTACTCAAAAAGCTAAAATATCACATCATAATTACCTTATCTTAAAAATTAAAAGTAATAAATAAATTTCCATTGTGTTAGTTAAATGATAATTTGTTAGAAATCCTAGCAAGTGAAAAACGAAAACCATTCAGACCAATGCCCTCAATTTTACCAGCAGTCTCACTTCTTAATCAGCCACTAGCAAAAAGGGATCAATCACTACAAACCTTCATTATGTAAGTTTATTTTACTCAAAAAGCTAAAATATGGCATAATAATTACGTTATCTTAAAAATTAAAAGTACTAAATAAATTTTCATTGTGTTTGTTAATTAAAATTTGTCAAAATCCTAACAGGTGAAAAATGAAAACTATTCAGATCAATGCCCTCAATTTTTTGATTTGTACTACCAGCAGTCTCACTTCTTAATCAGTGAACATTTTTTCAATCTCATCTCTACGTCCTCAACAATCCAAGACTTTCTAAACTTAGGCTTCCCATGATTCACAGCATATCGATCCTTAGAAGTCAATTTTCTTTCTTGTAACATCCTAGTCCAAAACTCCCTTCTATCCACCTTAAATTTTTTTCAAATAATTTTTTCTCTTCCATTCACTACTACAAGATAAAACTTGGAATCACTAACCTCTCCCTGACCCTATAGTTGTAGAATCTTACCTCCATATAAACTCCACCTTATTTATGTTCAAGATAATGCTCTCTCTTGTCTCTAGCTCGTTATAGTGATGACACACTGTTCTCCAAAATATGATCACTCATTAGATATACTTCTCTGAGCTATTGGCCCCCCTTTAAACTTTTCACCCATTTAAGCTTTTTGCAAGTTTTTTGGAATGGTGGGACAAGCTAGGTTTTTTTTCTCACATTTAAATTTAAAGCACTCCCTTGACCATTCCATATAGAGTTCATGTAGGTGCTAGGAATTTAGGATGCCATGCCCTCCAAACACCTAGCCAATCAACGATAATAATCTTAGACTCTTCATAAGTTCCCTGGAGTGAGCCTTAAGCCTCCGCTACAAGTTCAACTCCAAATTTCCATTACATTGAGGAAAAATTTTATCTTAAAGATGCCCTTGGGAGACCAAATGGTGATGCAAATTGGGCAAACAAGTGATGTGGTGGAAATCCCAGTTTGCTTGATTGAGAAAATAGAATTTTTTGTTGTATAGGAAGGGTAAGTATGAGGTCTTTCTTTTTTCCTTTTTTTTTAAAAAAAAAGAGAGTATTCTGTTTGTGGCCTTACTTCATAATTGAACCACTATCTAATTTGTTCCTCCAATTCCTTCTCACATTGATAAGTCTGCTGGTCAGCTTCATGTTCTCATTTCATACCCTTCCCACTAAATTCTTACTCTTTCAAAAAATTATCATTGTTTCAAGATAATTTAGTCTTTCTCATTATAGTTATCGGAAAATCCCCCACAAAACGTTATGTTTCCACCATTACCTGGTCCTGCTTCCAGATCAGGTTGCTCATACCACATGGTTCAACCAAAATGTTTTGGGTCAATTCTCCCCCGGCGCATAAAAGAAGAACACCATGAAATTCTTGCTGATGGCCCTAAGGAAGTGAGCATCACACTTAATCTACAAAAAGATCATCACAGTCTTCGTCATTGGGATGTGGTCTTAAAGTAAAACAACATGTATTTTGTTAATGGATAGAACAATGAAACTAACTTTCCCTAATAAAGTCAAGAAAATCCAATGTACTTCGAGTTCACCTTGCCTTCCAAATCACCTAAACAAGAAATTAGGTCCCCAGAAGCGCATCATAGGCTACTTTAAGTTAATTTTACCACCTGTAAGTCCAAATCTTCCCACGGTGGTACTTAAGGTAGCCAGGGCCTAATTTTATCAACTTTTCTCCTCAGAAATCGTTCGCCTATCGGTACCTCATGCAAGAAATCTCCTTTCCATCTTACAAACCCCTGAAATTACAAACGATTGGGGCTCCAACTTTTTTTAAGAGCACTCCTTTTTTTACCACTTTGTCTCTGTTTTACTCATTATCCTATCATCAAAACCTCTCCTTTTTCTTCACGAGCCCACAGGGACCCCTACTCTTATCTCGAAACCTAGGATCCGGCCAAGACTATTGCTAGGGCTGGAAGAACCAAAAGCTACGATTTACCTTCTCCTGTGATAGCACCGAAAGGGAGAACCGTTCAAACGGAACGAGAGAGGAAGAACGAAGAGGGAGAAAGGGAGACTGAAATACTTACCAGAACTCGGTCTCGGTCGGCGTGGCTGGAGACGTGAACAGGGGCGCGCTCTTTGACGTGCTGGTGGAGAAGGATCCGGAGGCCGGACGGAGCTTCCGCCATTGGAACAATCCACCCACTACTCCCTCTCCCTCTCTCTCTCCCTCTCCCCCCGGCGGTGGATGGAAGCAAACGATCAGAAAACCACGGTACTTGTCCTGCGAGCTATTTCATGGACAGCAGTGATTGCTTGGTCATCTATCGAGCCATCCTGGCCTTCCATTTTACAATGGATGGTCAGTATAGTTCTTAGAAAAATTCCTGGACGGAGAAAAATCACTGATACAGAGGACTTGTCTGGTTCGTTAATGATTTTTTTCATGAAATATTTTTTTAACAAAACTGCTTACATGAAGTCTGAAAAATAGTTTTTACATATTTAATTGAAAAAAAAAAGACATATTTTAAAATAACTTATATTTGGTTGATTATTTATTTTATTAAAAAGATATGTAAAATATATATTAATATTTTATTTAAAAATCTTAAGGGTATATTTAAAAATTATCCCAAGATGAAAATCAGACTTTTCTATGTTGTATATAGATTTTTCTTTTTTATGAACTATAAAAATCTGAGTTCCAAAAACAAACTACTTTCTATCTCTATTTTTTATTTTTTGATACAATGGTGGTTCACAACCATCTTTATTCTTTAAAAATCTCTTACTAAATATAATTTTTTTTTTATTGCTCATATTTTTTTTCGAATCAAACTAGTCTTAAAGTATATTGGATCTCATTCTATGTACCCATCTGTCGTCTATGGACAAAAATTTATAATTAGAGTTAAGACGTGATACAAACCATTTTGCCCTGCCCCATATTGGATTTGGTTGGGTTAGATCATGCCATGTAGAGTCTTGGATCTATCCGTTGGACATGAGACAAACACAAAGAGGGTAGTAAGAGTTCTTGATATTTCATGGCTTGAACACTTGGTATTAATTATCAAATTCTACTAGCAAACAAGATGATCAATTCATTCTAAGAGCCTCAAGGTCCTTCCATACGGATCTAATTGTACATAATTCCCAGAAAAGCGCTCTAGCTCCTAGGCTGAGTGAGAACTATTGTGTCATCACCTTGAACAAGCCAAGTACTTCGTGTATGCCGATTTTGAACAACCAATATAATCCATGGATTCCATGTCTCGCAATTGCATTGTCCCTACCAATCATCCTTGTTGTAACGTGAGCAGGATTTGCTTTCAAGTTGTTGAAACGAACCTTAGCCAAAGATAGAGATTAAGCGAGTTCATCACAATATAATTATACATTGAAAATTTGAGAAGGAAAGCTTTATGAGTATACTAATACTTCAGAAAGTGTAGCGGATGCAAGTGCTACTCCATTGCATCTCTTGATTGATGTGGAGCCTTATTATTTTGCTCAAGAAAGACCAGCTAGGTTTTGGAACTAGCCTGCTATCAACTAATCAAATTCTAGGCTCCATTCCGGGACTGGCAATTAAATCAAGTCATTCTCGAGTGGCTTCTGTTGTCTTGATTCTAAGCTCGATCGAGCTTAAATCAAGTGTAAACGCGCTAGGCTTGATCCTTGGGCTGTACGAACTCTCTGTATGCAACTAATCTGTAGGTTTGGAGTACTGAATCAGGCAATCACACAGCAAGCAATGTTGATGGCTGTGGTTAAGTACCAGATTTTTTCCTGCCATTCCTTGAACTACTGACAACTTTTGGCATGCAAAGGTCATACTAGTCTTATTCAGTATGATATAAACTCTCGAATTTTGCCTGGCAAAAGATGCAGCACAAGGCATGTAGCTTATGAAGTGCTTGAAGTTCTGACAGGCATTAGCTAAATGCATGATCTTGTAGTGAACATCACCCATCTGATTTATTTCTATCTACAACATTCATCACCACAGAAAATCTGTTTCTCAGGAATCAATTGCAGTCGAACACCAGGTCCATTTTCACTTACATTAGAATTTCTCCTGATTAAGTATATCATTTCTATTGCTCTTCGATGCTCTTTCCCAAAAACCTGCTACTACGAAAGGCATCCCGGTTTAACTAAAATGGAGACTAAATTAAAAGGAAAATATGGCCTTGTTTGAAGTCAACTGAAGTTGCAGAAAGTTTACTGCTAATATTCAATCATTATTGCAACAATAGAGCTTGAGATACGAAGCAACTGTGGAAACTTGTAACACTTGTAAAACACTGCCTCAGAATGGCAATTCAGGGTAGTCTTATTGGTCAGGTTCCACAAAAGGGCATGATGATAGTTGACAACTGAATTTATGCAATGCAAGAACCAAAGTTTTAGCAAATCCAAAGCTAATGCTGTCTCCTATAACTAAGCCCCCTAGATATATTAAATCACTGAAAAAGATTGATAATTCTATGCTGTCAACCTGGATGAGTCTTGCCAGCTCCATCTCAAAGTCTTGCCCTATCTCTTCTTCCTTGCAAACACCATCAGCAACACCAAGATACCCACCACCATTGTTGTCGCCACCACCTACACTGCAGCCAGTATTGCCAGTTTATACTATATTTTTAAGACAATTAACTAGACCAAATATTTTAAAAATTTAAAAGAAAGAAATATAATTTTAAACTTTTTAAATATTAAAAACTGGCCATAATGGCAAATACAACTAAATTTTTACTTACAACTGATTTTTTTTCTTATTTTGTTTAAAGAACAGGCGCAAGAAAAATTCTAACCGACATCCAGGTAAAAACCGGACGCTAACCTAGGTCAAAAAACCCCAACGACCTTATTGGCACCCCCTGCTAGCAATGACAGTTAACATCCTGTTTTAAATTCTCACCACTTCCCAAGATCTGTAGCCAAAACTCTGCAGCCACTAAGACCAGAAGATCATCAGCTAGGTTTGACAGTTGCAATGCATAAAGCAGCATTTCAATCAGAAGGATCAGGAAGCAAGGGCCACCATGAGTTCAGATCACAGCTATAACTAAAATTAATGACAGAAGACAGCTCGCAGTAAATTGAAGGCTCATATTCAAAACCAACTTATTCGCGAATGATACTTTGCGCAATGAGCAATATGACTGATGTTGCAAAGACATTACAAAGATTATGTCAGAACTAATTTGCAAGGGGGAATGTTGCAAAAAAGCTAATGTAAGGTCTTAAAAAGTTTTAAAAAAAGAAAAATGGAAAAGAGTTTAACATAATTTGTGCAAAAAGCTAACTCCATCCATGAGACCTCCTCAGTGACCTCCTCGAAAATTCAGAGGAGTTTCTGTATCCATCATCTGCATCTGGCTCCTCCTTTGGATCAGATGCTGGTTTCTGCTTTCGAATCATGTCTTCCACATATCGGCGCCAGAGAGACTCTCGGTCTTTACTTGGCATTTTGGAGTACCTTGGATCAGGCTTTAGAAGACGTTTTGCTTCTGACCACAAGTTCAGAATCGTTTTTCCATCATCTTTTGTTTGGGCAGCTGCTTCCACAGTTATAACTTCAGATAGCAGCGACCTGAAGTCGTGCGCAACGCTGGACATGATACAGGGCAGTGTGAGAGCTGTTTCTCCATACTACTACAAACAAGAAATTCAAAAGAACCTATGTCGTCCGAGAAGTAGACCATTTAAAAATTCACACACAAATGATCCATGGATAAGTACTTCAGATTTTAAACATAATAAGCAAGAACACCAATGGCTTTCTGTATTAACTGACAAATTAAAACTTGAAATATGAATTTCTTTTAAGCATAGTTCAGCAAATAAGATGCAACCTTTTATTTACAAGCCACTATGCTTCATCTGATGATCTCAAGCTTGCAAAGCAATATTAGCAATTGGAATTATAACCAGAAAATTAGTTTATTGCACATCTTGAACTGACATTCTCCAAAATAGCTAATCCAACAACACTGTGACAGAGTACAACTTGCTCAAACTAAGAAGTTTCCATTGGCAAAAAATGAAAATACTAATTACAGTACCTTTCACAAATGTAAGCACCTTATAGTCATAAGACCTTAAAAATACACTATGAACATGATAAAGTACTATGATGACCCATGGCAAGTAGAATAGGCCATCAAACAAAAACTTTTCTTTTGAGAACTAGGACTGGTGAGCGACCGGCACACTTGTCAGACCATTAAAAACAAAGAAAATTTCAATGATTGAAAATTCATATGTATGGATTAGGCAAAAACACGTGATATAACCATATACAAAGAAAAGTCCATCAACAATGATCAATTCAAAACATGAAAATAGAAAAACTAGTCAAATACAAAAACAAAATTTGAACAAATTATATTATAAATTATTGACAAATCTCAAAACGTATACCAAGAAATAGTAGTAGAATGTTAGCAATATCATATTAAATGCCGTTTTTACCGGATGGAGGATCTCAAATCCATATGTAGTAATATTTGCTAAGATAGACCTTAGTCTATAGCAAGGTCAGCCGTACCGGCCGGTATGTACTAGTATTGCTCTGAACCGGTACCGGATCAGCATGAAATCCGGTACCGAGAGCTTATTGTTGGAGAACCGGTAAGGGACCAGTACGAAACCGGTATGAGACGGTACGTGGTCAGTACGGGTCGGTATGTGGAATCCCAAAACTCGGCTATTCAACAGGACCGGTATAAGATCGGTACAGGCCGACCAATACCTGTACGACGGACCTTGGCCTATAGTATAATAGACTTTTGCTTGCATATATTCTTTTTTCCCTAAGCCGTCCATATTTTTGAAATGAATGGTTTATATTTCTCCTTCCATCTGGTTGATAACTTGTTATGCCTCATGGTTATGGTTTAATGGTAGTGAAGTATGTGTTAGTTCTCGACAATTTGAGACTTTTTTAGCGAACTAGATTCCGGATTAAGGACTTATCAAACAACATGAGATCATGGATGAAAATCCTCTACCACACCCCTCTTTCTTGCTCTCTCTCTCTCTCTCTCTCTCTCTCTCTCTCTCTTGGACGATATCCCTGATTGGGCGGACGCGTGACGCATGGATCTATTTTTGGTGATTTATCTATTTGGTGTCTAGTGATTTTGGTGATTGTAAGCAATGAGATTGTTTTTCCTTTTACTTTGACAATAGAATAGGAACTGTTTTCTTGATTTATGGGAACCATTCCTTCTCCCTCTTCTCCTACTTTTGCCTATAAGAGGGAGGAGAGCTATAGCCCTGATAAGAATAAAATAAATGGTGTGAGGGATTTCTACTGTGGATGTAGGCTTACTACAGCCGAACCACATTATATCTTGGTCTCTACTCTTTCTCTCTTCCTCCTCTTTTCCATTACAATCTTCTTTAGATTTTAACATGATATCAGAGCATTGATATCACACCCATCTAGTATCATGGCGGATTTCAACAGCAACATCAACTCGGTTTCTAGCGGTGTCACCACGAATTCTGATTCGACTTATGTTCTGTGGAGTGATTGATTATAACTCTATTTGATTTTGATGAGCTCAAAGCATTTGAGTATATCTTATGTTATACTAATGAATTCAATCTAGTGTTTCAGTCAAATATTTGTGAATTTATGTTTAAGTGTCTCTAGCTTTGGTTCAATACACTTTGGCTAAGTATAGAAATCAATTTGAACCAAAGTCTGAATCTCGAGTCGACTACGGAAGATTACGAGTCGACTCCAAGCGTATCAGAAGCACTGGCACAAGCTCCAGTCGACTCCTGCACATTACGAGTCGACTTCGACTGAGAACAGACAGCCGGACAGAAAGATTCATCTCAGAACCTGTCAACGAGTCGACTCCTGAAGAATTCGAGTCGACTCCGATGCTTGCCGAGTCGACTACAGCATAGAGCGAGTCGACTCCATAGAGTAACAGACAGAAAGACAGAGAAGCCATTTTGGACTCTGAGAGCCGAGTCGACTCCCGAAGAACTCGAGTCGACTCCGACGGTTGGCAGGTCGACTCCTAGGGAAGCAAGAGTCGACTCCCAGAGAAATGCAAGGCTAAAAGTCAGAGAGCCAACTTCGATGTCTGAGAGCCGAGTCGACTTCCGCAAAGTCCGAGTCGACTCCAAGGCAGTTCAACTCCAAAGATAGAAGACCGATACTTCGGTGTCTGAGAGCCGAGTCGACTCCCGCAAAGTCCGAGTCAACTCCGAGGCAGTTTAACTCCAAAGACAGAAGATCGATATTTCGTGTCTGAGAGCCGAGTCGACTCCCGCAAAGTCCGAGTCGACTCCGAGACAGTTCAAGTTCAAAGACAGAAGACCTGTCTTTCCGGCTCTGAGAGCCGAGTCGACTCCAAGGAAAGCCGAGTCGACTCGAGGAAGTAAAATCGAGAGGATGAGTTTTGAAGCCCTGAAGATCGAGTCGTCTCCAGAAGGAAAAGTCATCTCCGGACAATTGGCGAGTCGACTCCAGGTTCAGCCGAGTCGACTCCAGAACGGAACGACACTCGATTTCAAATTTTGAACAGTGGCCGAGTCGTCTCCAGTAAAGCATGAGTCGACTCCAGCAACACTCGAGTCGACTCCTGATCGAGCGAGTCGACTCCGATCCCAACGGGCATTTTGTCAGGAGTTGCAGAATGTGCAGAACGGCCTTGAATCTGTGTCTAACGGCTATTTTTCTTTGGAAATGGCTTAAATAGCTTGAGTGAACAGTAATAGAGTAAGAAAGAGAGACTCCATTCAAAGCTAAAGGGATTTCCACCAACCAAAAGCTCTTTAGAGTGATTACACGAAAAAGAAGGAAGAAGTGCATTGAAGTCACTCTCCAACTGTCTTCCTCACATTCAAGGCTCTCCTCCTGACAGCAAGTCTACATCAAATTCAAGAGGAGTCAAAGAGTTTGAAAAGCCCCTTCCTCCATCTCCAAAATCAGTTTGAGGGCTTCTTACTCTTCCTTGCTTAAATTGTTTAAATACGCTTTTGAGAAGCTTCCTTTTTGTTTGTGTCAAACTATTTGTTACTTACTTGATTCAATCAGGGGATTGAATCAAGGGTGTTAAGGTTTGTTGGTGAGCCAAGGTTAAAACCAACGGTGTAAGGGTTTGATTGTGATCCCGGAAAAACAATCGGGTGGTTCTAGTCGGTGAGCCTGTGAAAACCGACCGAGTTCGTTGTGATCTCGTAAAACAACAAGTTGGGTTGTGAACTTGTAAAACAACCGGCTGTAATCCGAGGGATTATAGTGAACTCCCAAGTGAGGCTTGGGGAGTGGACGTAGGAGCAAGGGTTAGCTCCGAACCACTATAAAATTGCTTGTGTTTGTGATTGTTTCATTGTCTCTTCCTTTCCCTTCATCCACTGCATATAGCAACTAATTAATCCACTCGCAAAAGTTTTAATTAGTTACTCACAAAGTCTTTTAATTGCAATAATTATTTTAAAACCCAATTCACCCCCCCTCTTGGGTTGTCTATCTAGGCAACAAGTGGTATCAGAGCCGGAACTCTTTTACCAAAAGAGTAAAAGATCAAAATAAACAACCCCATTTGGATCTTCTCATATTGAGGGCCAGTCCACTCATAGACCTCCATTCTTCAATGGATCCGATTACTCGTATTGGAAGGCTAGGATGAGAATATTTATCCAAGCACAAGACTATGAGATGTGGACCACCATACTTAATGGACCATACATCCCATCAATTTTTGTAGAGGGTGTTACTATACCCAAACTTGAAAAGGATTGGGATGACAATGATATAAGGAAGGCACAACTAAATGCCAAAGCAATGAATGTGCTTTATTGTGCTTTAGACCGAAATGAATTCAATAGAGTCTCTACTTGCAATTCTGCAAAAGAGATTTGGGATAGACTTGAAGTGACCCACGAGGGCACAAATCAAGTAAAAGAATCTAAAATAAATATATTAGTTCATAAGTATGAATTATTTAAGATGGATTCCAATGAAACTATCACTTGCATGTTTACTAGATTTACTGACATTGTCAATGGCCTAAAAAGCCTTGGCAAAAATTATACTAACAGTGACCTTGTCAGGAAGATTCTTCGTTGTTTGCCAAGGTCATGGGAGGCCAAGGTGATGGCAATCCAAGAAGCCAAGGACTTGAACAAGCTTCCACTTGAGGAGCTTCTTGGATCCCTAATGACGCACGAGCTCACAATGAAACAACACAGCGAAGAAGAATCCTCTCATAAGAAAAAGGTAATAGCTCTCAAATCTACTTCTTCTAACAAGGATTTATCTTGCAGTAGCAGCAGTGAAGAAAAAGATCATGAAGGAGATGATGATGAGGCTCTTCTCGTGCGTAAGTTCAGAAAATTCATCAACCGAAAGAAGTCCTTTCATCAAAGGAGAGGTCCCTCAAGTTCCTATTACAAGGATAAAGGTAAGAAAAGGGAAAATGAGGGAATCAGATGCTACGAATGTAAGAAGCCGGGACACTTCAGAGCGGACTGTCCTTTGCTCAAGAAGGCCAGCAAGTACAAGAAAAAGAAAGTCCTCGTCTCCACCCTATCGGACTTCGATTCATCATCATCATCATCGGATGAGGAACAAGAAGAAAAGGCCAACCTATGTTTTATGGCAAACGAGAATGAGGTAACATCTCAAACGCATTTAGATTTTACCTTTGATGAATTGTATGATGCGTTTAATGAATTAATGGATGAATATAAGACAATAAATCTTAAGAATAAAGAGCTAAAACTAACCAATCAATCTCACCTCCATAAATACGATAAATTATTTAAGGATAAGGATTTTATCATTAAAGAAAATTTAGAACTTAAAACAAGCAAGCAAATGTTAATTCAAAAAACTAATACCTTAATTAAAGATAACGAAAAACTAACCAAGGAAATTTCTGAACTTAAAAAGGATAAACAAACTATTAGAGATAATTTCACAAAAGACTTAAATGCACTAAAAACAGAAAAACAAAAGTTGGCACTAGAACTTGAAAAGTACAAACCTTTTGTAGAAAAGTTTACATATAGTTCTGAAAAATTGGAAATGATACTTAATAGTCAACAAGCTGTGTTCAATAGAGCTGGTTTAGGGTATAAACCTAAAAATAAGCAAAAGCTCCTTAGTAATTTCTTTGTAAAAGCAGGGGAAAGCAAAACTAAAAAAATAACCTATTTTTGCTGTGGAACAATAGGACATAAAGCTAATGTATGTGATCATAGAAAAGGAAAAGCTAAAGAAAAAATTAAAAGGGTTTGGGTTCCAAAAGGAACTAACATTACTAACCACGAAGGACCCAAGAAAACTTGGGTACCTAAAATTATATGATTTCCTTGTGTAGGAGTGTCTTGCAGCCAAGGTCGACAAAAACTATTGGTACTTGGATAGTGGCTGCTCAAAACACATGACGAGTGACAAAGACCAATTCTTCACCCTTGAGCCTAAGAAGGGAGGTGCAGTGACATTTGGAGACAATAACCAAGGTCACATCGTTGGTATAGGTAAAGTACAAATCACCTCCTCAACCTTTGTTGATAATGTACGATTAGTAGATGGTCTTAAACATAATTTACTTAGCATAAGTCAATTATATGATAAGGGTTTTGATGTTTTGTTTACACAATCCTTATGCATCATAACCAACTCAATTGATAATAGCTTAGTATTCAAAGGAATAAGACGTAGAAATGTCTATGTAGTAGATCTAGATGATCTTGCTAAAAACAGTCCTTGCTTAGTTGCTAGTGATACTAAGGAGAATGATGCAAGTTGGTTATGGCACCGTAAATTAGGACATGCAAGTATGGATACAATATCTAAGTTAGTTAAAAGAGATTCTGTAATAGGTTTGCCAAAACTAAAATTTGAGAAAAATAAAATCTGTGAAGCTTGTCAATATGGCAAACAATCAAGGAACTCCTTTAAATCCATAAATTGTGTCTCTACCTCTAGACCTCTTGAACTACTACACATGGATCTATTTGGACCAACTAGAACCACAAGTCTAGGTGGAAACAAATATGGTTTTGTTATTGTAGATGATTTTTCTAAATATACTTGGGTCATGTTTTTAGCTCATAAAGATCAAGCATTTTCAGTATTTAAGAAATTTCATAAGGAAGTAACTAATGCTATAGATGCTTCAGTCATAGCTATTAGAAATGACCATGGAACGGAATTTGAAAATCATCTATTTGATGAATTTTGTAGTAAAAAGGGGATAACTCATAATTTTTCTGCACCTAGGACACCACAACAAAATGGAGTTGTAGAAAGGAAGAATAGAACCCTAGAGGAAATGGCTAGAACCATGCTATATGAAAGTAACCTCCCTAAGTATTTTTGGGGAGAAGCTATTAATACATCATGTCATATATTAAATAGAGTTTTATTGAGACCTATTATAAAGAAAACACCTTATGAACTTTGGAAAAATAGAAAGCCCAAAGTAAACTATTTTCATGTTTTTGGATGTAGGTGTTTCATTCATAATAATGGAAAGGATAACTTAGGTAAATTTGATTCTAAATCTGATGAAGGTATCTTTTTGGGATATTCTACATCAAGTAAAGCATATAGAGTATTTAAGAAAAGAAATCTTGTTATTGAAGAGTCTATACATGTTGTTTTTGATGATACTAGTGATATCTCTTCTAGCAAGAGAATTGTTCCTGATGATGATGCAGAAATTCTTGAAGAAAAGATTGATGAGATGACATTACAAGAAGATGAACAAAAACTAATTGGAAATGCATCAACAAGCCAAGAGGCAATTGTGGATCATGGGCTGACTAAGGCTTGGAGGTATGCTCATGGACATCCTAAGGAATTAATTTTAGATGATCCATCTCAACCTGTTAGGACTAGAGCATCTCTTAGGAACTTAAATAATCATCTAGCATTTGTTTCACACTTTGAACCTAAACACATAGAAGAAGCTGAAAAGGATGTAAATTGGATAAATGCAATGCAAGAAGAACTAAACCAATTTACTAGAAACAAGGTATGGAACCTAGTTGAACGACCCTCTGAATATTCAATAATAGGTACCAAATGGATATATAAAAATAAACTTGATGAAAATGAAATTGTGATTAGGAACAAGGCTAGACTAGTAGCAAAGGGCTATAATCAAGAAGAAGGTATAGACTTTGATAAAACCTTTGCTCCCGTAGCTAGACTTGAGGCAATTAGATTGTGACTAGCATTTGCATGCTCTAAAGACTTCAAATTATTTCAAATGGATGTAAAAAGTGCATTTTTGAATGGGTATATTAATGAGGAGGTGTATGTAGAACAACCTCCTGGTTTTGAAAATCATCAATACCCCAATCATGTTTACAAACTAAATAAAGCACTTTATGGTCTAAAGCAAGCTCCTAGAGCTTGGTATGAAAGACTTAGCAAATTTCTACTAGACCATGAGTTCTCTAGAGGAAATGTAGATACAACATTGTTTTTAAAGAAGAAAAATAAAGAAATGTTAGTAGTGCAGATTTATGTTGATGATATTATTTTCGGTGCTACTAACAATCGCCTCTGCGAAGAATTTGCTGACTTGATGCAGAGTGAATTTGAAAGGAGCATGATGGAAGAGCTGAACTATTTCCTCGGGCTACAAATCAAACAATCTAAGGAGGGCATCTTCATCTGTCAAGCGAAATACATCAAAGAGATGCTCAAGAAGTTTGATATGGAAGGAAACAAGCTAATCAGCACATCCATGGGTACGTCATGCAAACTTGATAAAGATGAATCAGGTAAGTCAGCAGATCAAAAGATGTATAGAGGTATGATAGGATCTTTATTATATCTTACTGCAAGTAGACCTGATATCATGTTTAGTGTATGCATGTGTGCTAGATATCAATCTAATCCTAAGAAATCACATTTAATAGCTGTTAAGAGAATCTTTAAATACCTAATAGGAACAAAAACCATAGGTCTATGGTACTCTAAAGATTCAAGCATAAATTTAATTGGGTACACTGATTCAGATTTCGCTGGTTGTAAACATGATAGAAAAAGCACCAGCGGATCATATCAATTCTTAGGAGAAAATTTAATCTCTTGGTTTAGCAAGAAACAAAACTCGGTTGCATTATCTACAGCTGAAGCCGAATATGTTGCTGCCGGGAGTTGTTGTGCTCAAATCTTGTGGATTAAACAACAACTTGAAGATTATGGCATTAAACAAGATAAAATTCCCATTAACTGTGATAATACAAGTGCCATTAATCTAACTAAGAATCCAATTCAGCACTCAAAAACTAAACATATTGAGATAAGACATCACTTCATAAGAGATCATGTACTGAATGGTGATGTGACACTTCAATTTGTGTGTACTGATGATCAACTTGCTGATATCTTCACAAAATCCCTATGTGAGGATCGATTTTGCATACTTAGAAGAGGGTTAGGAGTGATTGATCCATTCTCGTGACACTCTCCTCTAATTCATAGATTTTGAGGATTAGTCTAAGGTAAACATAGGACTTCTTATCTATGATCATCAATTCAGCTCCTAAATCATGGATAAGTCTATAACTATCTCTAGTGGCACGAAAATAACATGATTTTTGGGTGCGTGCCAGAGTTCGAGTCGACTCGGATACATTTTAGAGTCGGCTCATGGGGGAGTCGACTCGCGCATATTTCGGAGTCGACTCGAGGTCGATGGCATCATGGGGGGAGTCGACTTGCGCATACTTTGGAGTCGACTCGAGGTCGAGTCGACTCGCGACTTACTGGAGTCGACTCGAGGTCGGGAATCCGATGTTTTAACCCTAATCGAAACGTTCAATCGACACTTCTATTCACCGGCGTCACTGTTCAAAAATCCTAGAGTCGTCTCCGACCCTTGTTAGGCCATTTCCGTCGAGTTTCCCTCCGTCCCTCGTGTCCTTTCCCCCTCCTTAGGTCTAGGATGCCTTGAAAAGCTGTTGTCCCAAGCCGAAAGAGACCCATCTCCTCAAGCGGGGCCGAGCGACGGTCCAAGGCACGGAACGAACCCGTGAGGCCACAACCTCCGGTTCCTTCCCCGCCGAGGCCGATTCCCTCGCGTCCGTGCACCGGGAAGGCTTTACCCTAGGGCATCGGTTAAGGGCTCAAGGGTTAGAAAGGTTTTGTTCCCTAGATCTCCCTACTCACCCAGGGTTAGTTAGGGAATTTTACGGTACTGTAGCTAGGGGTAATGATGGTATTCAGGGAACTGTAGCGGGTGTCCCTATATTTATTTCGGAGGACTTCATTGCTCAAGTTCTCCATCTTTCCCAAGTAGGGGTGTCTCCCTCTCACCCTGCGGATAGGACTGAGGCCCTTACGGCCATACTAGAGAGTCCACCTCAGTCCCCCCTATAAGAGGTGTCTGCAAATCAGCTATCAGCTGAAATGCGGCTCCTCTTAAGTATCATATCTAGGACCCTCTTCCCCAAGACAGGCCGTTTTGATTTTGTGTCTGAGAGGGACCTAGCCCTGATGTTCTACATACTTCAAGATACTCCAATCAACTTCCCAAAACTCATCTATAGATACATCTGTGAACCATTAGATAAGCCTAGATTGAGTCTCCCGTATGGTATGCTATTCACCCTCATCTTTAGGGAGTTAGGGGTTCCTATTCCTGAGGGAGAACCCTCTCGCTCACTGCGTCACACTGACCGAATGGGTGAGGGGACTCTCCATAGGATGGGGTTCCATAGAGTCGAGGGAGTCTGGGTACGGAGACCATCCACTTCCACACCTTCCTACTCGACACTTCCCCAGCCCTGATCATGACTCAGATTTTCCCACCTATCCCTCCACTTCAGCACCATCTACTTCAGCCGGACCCTCCACTGCACCACCTTCTCAGCTACTGGAGGTCCGGATATCTTCTGAGCAGCTCCGGGAGTTGCGGCAGGAGATCGTGAGGGAGCTACGGGACGACCTACTGAGGGAGCTCCGAGGTCCTCAGAGTGCTCCCTCCACCCAGCTAGTACCCTCCTTAGCAGCTGTGACAGAGATGGTTGCAAATCTGAGGGAGGAAATATTCAACATCCGAAGCCTAGTTCAAGGTCAATACTGGAACATAAGTGACGTCAAGGACGACACAAGGGAGATGCGAGATAGCATCAAAAAGGAACTAGGCAACCAGAGTCAGGGTGCTGAGAGACTAGCCAATGCACTGATCTTCAAACTCGACACCCTCCAAGAAAGTGTGAACAACATATCGAGGATTCAGTCTAGAACCACCTCGGAGATACTCGAACAACTGGAGAACATCAATGAGGGGTTAAGCATGGTCATCCAACACACTAGACTGAGCAAGGGAGCCACATCCTCCACCACAAAGAAACCCTAGTATCTTTTTTTTTACTTTGTGATGTACAGTCCCTTGAGGACTCACTTGATATGTAATCACACTTGTGCTCAATTTTGGATAAATACAATGAGTAGAAATTCTCTTCAAAAATTATGCATTCTTGAGTTTTTGCATCTTACTGTGCTTTCTGCCTTTTTGCTATGATGACAAAAAGGGGGAGAAAATATATTGAATTGAAATGTAAAGGAAATCAATAAAAAGAAAATTTTTAAAGCACAAGGTAATTTGTTCTAAGTGAATTCGATACCTCGAGGCTCATTATCTCTCTGTTGGGGCTCCTAAAGGAGTAATCTCCAGAATCTATTCAAGGGATATTCGGAGATTAGTTGAATCATACTCAAGAACAAATTAGCAGATTTTCTCTCTAAAACCAAAAATATAAGCTCAAAAGCTTTAATACACTAAAAGAAAATTCAGAGAATCTAAACAAAATTGAATGCATGTGTTGAGGGGGAGAATCTGAAATATTAAGAAAGCAGATTCATTAAATATATATAAGCCAAATAATTGATTGCATGACATGAAGGCTTATATAATTTCAAATGAAAGGGGGAGCTTTAACTTCAGAATTTACTGTTTCACACCTTTCAGTTTTGGATAAATTAAATGACTAGACACTTGAATTCATTTTAAAACTTTACGATAAATCTCCTTTTTGGTTGAGCAATTCACTTTACAAATACTCAATGTTTTGTCATCATCAAAAAGGGGGAGATTGTGGAGTGATTGATTATAACCCTATTTGATTTTGATGAGCTCAAAGCATTTGAGTATATCTTATGTTATACTAATGAATTCAATCTAGTGTTTCAGTCAAATATTTGTAAATTTATGTTTAAGTGTCTCTAGCTTTGGTTCAATACACTTTGGCTAAGTATAGAAATCAATTTAAACCAAAGTCTGAATCTCGAGTCGACTCCGGAAGATTACGAGTCGACTCCAAGTGTATCAGAAGCACTGGCACAAGCTCGAGTCGACTCCTGCACATTACGAGTCGACTCCGACTGAGAACAGACAGCCGGACAGAAAGATTCATCTCAGAACCTGTCAACGAGTCGACTCCTGAAGAATTCGAGTCGACTCCGATGCTTGCCGAGTCGACTCCAGCATAGTACGAGTTGACTCCATGGAGTAACAGACAGAAAGACAGAGAAGCCATTTTGGACTCTGAGAGCCGAGTCGACTCCCGAAGAACTCGAGTCGACTCCGACGGTTGGCAGGTCGACTCCTAGGAAAGCAAGAGTCGACTCTCAGAGAAATGCAAGGCTAAAAGTCAGAGAGCCAACTTCGATGTCTGAGAGCCGAGTCGACTCCCGCAAAGTCCGAGTCGACTCCAAGACAGTTCAACTCCAAAGACAGAAGACCGATACTTCGGTGTCTGAGAGCCGAGTCGACTCCCGCAAAATCCGAGTCGACTCCGAGGCAGTTCAACTCCAAAGACAGAAGATCGGTATTTCGTGTCTGAGAGCCGAGTCGACTCCCGCAAAGTCCGAGTCGACTCCGAGACAGTTCAAGTTCAAAGACAGAAGACCTGTCTTTCCGGCTCTGAGAGCCGAGTCGACTCCAAGGAAAGCCGAGTCGACTCGAGGAAGTAAAATCGAGAGGATGAGTTTTGAAGCCCTGAAGATCGAGTCGTCTCCAGAAGGGAAAGTCATCTCCGGACAATTGGCGAGTCGACTCCAGGTTCAGCCGAGTTGACTCCAGAACGGGACGGCACTCGATTTCAAATTTTGAACAGTGGCCGAGTCGTCTCCAGTAAAGCATGAGTCGACTCCAGCAACACTCGAGTCGACTTCTGATCGAGCGAGTCGACTCCGATCCCAACGGGCATTTTGTCAGGAGTTGCAGAATGTGCAGAACGGCCTTGAATCTGTGTCTAACGGCTATTTTTCTTTGGGAATGGCTTAAATAGCCTGAGTGAACAGTAATAGAGTAAGAAAGAGAGACTCCATTCAAAGTTAAAGGGATTTCCACCAACCAAAAGCTCTCTAGAGTGATTACACGAAAAAGAAGGAAGAAGTGCATTGAAGTCGACTCTCCAACTGTCTTCCTCACATTCAAGGCTCTCCTCCTGACAGCAAGTCTACATCAAATTTAAGAGGAGTCAAAGAGTTTGAAAAGCCCCTTCCTCCATCTCCAAAATCAGTTTGAGGGCTTCTTACTCTTCCTTGCTTAAATTGTTTAAATACGCTTTTGAGAAGCTTCCTTTTTGTTTGTGCCAAACTATTTGTTACTTACTTGATTCAATCAGGGGATTGAATCAAGAGTGTTAAGGTTTGTTGGTGAGCCAAGGTTAAAACCAACGGTGTAAGGGTTTGATTGTGATCCCGGAAAAACAATCGGGTGGTTCTAGTCGGTGAGCCTGTGAAAACCGACCGAGTTCGTTGTGATCTCGTAAAACAACAAGTTGGGTTGTGAACTTGTAAAACAACCGGCTGTAATCCGAGAAATTATAGTGAACTCCCAAGTGAGGCTTGGGGAGTGGACGTAGGAGCAAGGGTTAGCTCCGAACCACTATAAAATTGCTTGTGTTTGTGATTGTTTCATTGTCTCTTCCTTTCCCTTCATCCACTGCATATAGCAACTAATTAATCCACTCGCAAAAGTTTTAATTAGTTACTCACAAAGTCTTTTAATTGCAATAATTATTTTAAAACCCAATTCACCCCCCCTCTTGGGTTGTCTATCTGGGCAACATGTTCTCTATCCTTCTGACAATCCTGGTATATCTCTCGTCACTCAGAGTCTCACCGGAGACAACTATGCTACCTGGTGCCGGGCCATGCGCATGGCCCTCATGGCCAAAAACAAATTTGGTTTCGTCGATGGAACCATCAGGAAGCCTGATTCATCCGATGCTAAAGCCTCACAGTGGGAGCAATGCAACCGAATGGTATACTCCTGGATCTTGAATTCGGTGCATCATGACATCGCCAATAGCGTGATGTATGCTGAGAAAGCCGGCGAGGTATGGAGTGAACTCAAGGACCGTTTCTCCTAACAAAATGCTCCTCGTATATTCCAACTCTCTCGGGCTATCACTGCTCATCAACAAGGTACTTCTCCCATCGCTACTTATTTTACTGGCCTAAATGCATTATGGGATGAACTATATTCCTATAGCACTATTCCATCTTGCACCTGCGGTTCCTCAAAGGAACTCACAGCTATTCAACAACAAGAAATGGTGATGCAATTTCTTATGGGCTTAAATGAAAGCTACAATGCCATATGTAGTCAGATCCTCTTGATGGATCCTCTTTCCACTGTTAGCCGTGCATATTCCCTGTTACTTCAGGAGGAACGGCACCGCAATTTGCATTTGGTTACTTCTTCTACTGATGCTGCTGCACTTTCTGTTAGTCGTCCTCCTATTTCATAAAAATGTACCTTGTATTGTGATCATTGCAAGAGGACCAATCATACGATTGATCGATGTTTTCTTCTCCATGGATTTTCCAATAAAAATAATAAGCATCGACAGCAAGGGAGGAACAAATCGTCTCCTTCCAATCAGCGCAGCCAGCAAGCTTCTACTTCTTTGGACACTACCACTAAAGGCCACGCTTATGGGGAGCCCTTCACTCTAGATCAATATCAGCAGTTGATGGCCCTTCTCTCTACCATGGCTCCTACTACTTCATCTAACCCATCAGCCAATGTTTCTGATAATATCTCTTGTCTTTTCTCTCTGCTTCAATTTCTTCATATTGGATTATTGATACAGAGGCTACACACCACATGGCTTGCTCCAAGTCCTCCTTTGTCATGCTAACACCACAATCTACCATTGCTCCTGTCACTTTACCAAATGGTCAGACTGCAAATATCTCTTTTACATGAACTGCTATTTTGCCTAATGGGCTTCGCCTAGATGATGTTCTTTATATCCCTTCCTTTAATCTAAATTTACTTTCTATTTCTCATCTCACACGTACTTTTCCTTGCCTTGCAATTTTTCATCCTGATCATTGTCATATTCAGGACCTTTAATCGAAGAGAACGATTGGAGTGGGTAGACTACATGGAGGACTTTATATCCTGGATTTACCACTTGCACATCTTGCTTCTCCCACACCGCCCAGCACCTTCGACCATTGGCACTGGCGTCTCGGACACCCTTCTCTTCAACGTCTACGGCTTTTGTCTAAATCTATTTCTGATATTTCTTTTTCTAAGAATTGTATTTGCGACATTTGTCCTTTAGCCAAACAAACTAGATTACCTTTTCCTTCTAGTTCTATTTCTACTACTCATGTTTTTAGTTTACTTCATTGTGATATTTGGGGCGGTTATCAAACCGCTTTCCTCTCAGGTGCACATTATTTTTTAACCATTGTTGATGATTTTTCTCGTGCTACATGGGTATTTTTAATGCGTCATAAATCTGAAACTCAATCTCTTCTCCGCCACTTTCTTTCCTTTGTCAAAACACAATTTCATACTTGTGTTCAAACCCTTCGCACTGGTAATGGCCAGGAATTTCTCGCCAATGACCTTCAACAATTTTTTAAGGAATATGGGCTTGGCCACCAACGCACTTGTGTTCACACTAGCCACCAAAATGGTGTTGTAGAACGCAAGCATCGCCACGTACTTGAGGTGGCACGGGCACTTCGTTTTCAAGCCCATCTACCTCTTTCTTTCTGGGGCGATTGCGTCCTTACTGCCACATATCTGATAAACAAAATCCCTACTCCTCTATTATCTAGAAAAGCCCCTATGAGATTCTTTTTGGCTCGCCCCCCTCCTACAGTCATTTGCGTGTCTTCGGGTGTCTCTGTTATAGTCGAAATTCCCAAATCTCTCATAAGTTTGATACTCGATCCCGGCCTGGCATCTTTATTGGTTATCCTCTCAGGCAAAAGGGATACTGTATTCATGACTTAGAGTCAAAAAGCATATATGTCAATCGTGATGTGGTTTTTCATGAACACATTTTTCCTTTTCAGACTCTTGTACCTGAGCATTCCTCTATCATGCCACGTCCCATTCCTGATGTTTCTGATTCGCCAGTGCCTTCAACACCCACCATTACTGATTCTATTCCAGACCCTATTACAACTCAAGACAATTCTTTCCCTCTCGCTGAACCCACATCCATCCCATCCCAGGATGAAACCACAGCACCTCCCTCTCTCCTAACTCGCTAGTCTACTCGCCTATCCAAAACCCCTGTTTACCTCCAGGATTTCGAATAACCATTGTTGGGAAACCCAACTCCTCCTCTTCCTCTACTGCTCGCCCACTTTCTCATTGTCTCTCTTATTCCCGACTCTCACCTCCTCACCGAGCATTTGTGACTGCTCTCACATCCTCTATCACACCTACTACCTTCACTCAGGCCAATAAACACTCACATTGGTGGGCTGCCATGGATATTGAACTTAAAGCATTGGCTGACAATAACACTTGGCGTTTAACCATCCTTCCTCCTGGCAAGCATGCCATCGGATGCAAATGGGTTTACAAGACCAAATATAAGCCAGATGGTTCTGTCGAACGCTATAAAGCGCGACTTGTTGCTAAAGGTTATACTCAATTGGAGGGTCTGGACTATCATGAAACGTTCGCACCTGTTGCCAAACTCACCACTATTCGCTGTCTTTTAGCCCTTGCTTCCATTAAGCACTGGCCGCTATACCAATTGGATGTGCACAATGCCTTCCTTCATGGCGATTTAGAGGAAGAAGTCTACATGCAACTACTGCTTGGTCTCTCCACCATTCATCCCACTTTGGTTTGCAAGTTAAACAAATCGCTCTATGGCTTAAAGCACTGCATTATCTGCTTTTGGTTTTCTTCATTCCAAAGCTGACTATTCTCTTTTCAGCAAATTTTCTAAGAATGGTTGTGTCCATGTTTTGGTTTATGTGGACGATATTGTTGTCACCGGTGACGATGCGCAAGCCATTACTCTTCTGAAGCAATTTCTCAACACTCGCTTTCACATGAAAGACTTGGGCACTCTAAAATATTTTCTCGGCATTGAAGTTGCCCGCTCCGCCAAAAGCATATTTCTCAATCAGCGAAAATATATACTTGACCTATTAGATGATGTCGGCATGCTTGGCACTCGTCCCATCGACTTTTCCATGGAGCAGAACTTGAAGCTTTCCGACACTGATGGCACGCCTATATCAGATCCATCTCTTTATCGTCGTCTTGTTGGCCGACTCATCTACCTGATAATTACTCGACCTGACATTACTTATTCAGTTCACATACTCAGTCAGTTTATGCATCGTCCACTTCAACCACACTACAGTGCTGCTCTCCGGCTTCTTCGATATCTCAAAGAATCTCCTGGCAAGGGTATTTTATTTCCATCTACTGACTCTCTTCATATCACTGGCTATTGTGACTCTGATTGGGCTAGTTGTCCAATGACTAGGCGATCTACTAGTGGCTATATTACCATGCTTGGTTCCTCACCACTTTCATGGAAAACAAAGAAACAAACAACAATTGCCAGATCCTCCTGTGAAGCTGAATACCGCTCTATGGCTCTTCTTTGCTGTGAGCTGACTTGGCTTAAGTCCCTCCTCACAGATCTTCGGATTCCTCATCATGAGCCTATCACTATTCATTGTGATAATCAATCTGCATTGCAAATCGCTTCCAACCCAGTTTTCCACGAAAGAACGAAACACATCGAATTGGACTGTCATTTTGTCCGTGAAAAGCTCCACGCTGGTCTCATCAAACTATCATATTTGCCTACTAAAAGTCAATTGGCGGATGTATTTACTAAAGCGCTTGGCCACGACAGATTCTTAAATATCATCTGCAAGTTGGGCATGTCTGACATATTTTTTCCTGTCCAACAACCTGCTCCAACTTGAGAGGGGGGGGGGGGGGGGGTATTGGACGATATCCCTGATTGGGCGGATGCGTGACGCATGGATCTATTTTTGGTGATTTACCTATTTGGTATCTAGTGATTTTGGTGATTGTAATCAATGCGGTTGTTTTTCCTTTTACTTTGGCAACAGAATAGGAATTGTTTTCTTGATTTATGGGAGCCGTTCCTTCTCCCTCTTCTCCTACTTTTGCCTATAAGAGAGAGGAGAGCTATAGCCCTGATAAGAATAAAATAAATGGTGTGAGGGATTTCTACTGTGGACGTAGGCTTACTACAGCCGAACCACATTATATCTTGGTCTCTACTCTTTCTCTCTTTCTCCTCTTTTCCATTACAATCTTCTTTAGATTTTAACACTCTCTCTCCCATTCTCTCTTTTGCACCCCCCCCCCCCCCCCCCCCCCTCTCTAAGACTCTTTTTCATGCAGTTGATAGAGAGCAAGAGAGAACGTAATTTTTTTTATTATTGTAAACCGTCTGAGTCGGTTAACATTTTATATATCCATTTTGCCCCTCATTTTTTTTTTTGCTTTGAAAAAAGAGAAGGGGGAGGAAGGGGCAAGCCCACCCCCGCATAGCAGCCCCCACTGAGCCTCCATCCCGTCAGGAGAATGTTCGATGTGGACAGAAATGACCGTGTGTTGGGCACCCCGGCCAATTTTATTCATACCCTTCCCACCTGTGGGCCCGGCTCGGTTATCCCTCTGGGCTCCGACACGAATACCACGTGTGAGTACGTCACACTTGGCACTACCGAGGCTACCAACAGAGCGATACGCCTTTTTAGACCCCGTGTCCGAGCAGGGAGCATCCAGTCTCCACAATTTAATCAACGCCCATGCGTTTCGAATTCGGAACCGCTTGGTTGGAAGTAAGGCCACGCTTGAGATTTAATGCGGGGAATAGTAACCTAAAAAAAATGTACTGAAACAAATCTTGATATGGTTAAACTGGGTAGCATAATCTCAGTACTAGTACAAGATCAGAACCTAAAGGATCAATATGGTTGAGAATAAAAGTCAGTTATATTAAAGCGAGGGCCAGGATATTATTAAATAAAAGCCAACATTTCATGGTTTGATTACTTTAACTAATAAATCCTCAGATATTGTTGTTTACATGAGACAGACCAGGTGGAGAGTTTACTGCATTAGGTAATAATTGAACCGCAACTGCATTACAGCCATATATAGAAAATTTACTAGAGCAAGTGCTGTAACAGTACTGCAATGCTATCCTTAGGGAATTAGTTTTTTGGTAATTGCAACGATAATTAGCAATAAATTGGCAGCAATGCTGTAACACAAGAACAATGTGGTAAGTGATTTTTAAGGATAGCTAACCACCTTGGAATCTTATATTCTTTCAACAAGCAAAGCTTGATAAAAAACTATTGCCTCTTTCCTGCGAACTTTCAATCTAACTCTCTCCATTTCTTGCTCCTCTTTCTTTTCTTTTTCGCATCTCCCGTTCTCTCTCCTTTAATTTCTCCTGGAAAGATGCATAATAGCATATAAATGAGAGATAATCCCATGGGCTAATGCATGCATGCTTAAAATACAAGCTTATCTACCACATCTATCAACTAAACAAAAAATAGATTAAGATGCATCATTTCAAACTTGAGTAGAAATTCGATCGACCTGCTCATCCCTCTTAGCCCTTGCAGATAGTTCGGCTTCATCTTCAGCAGCTTTCAATTCATATAGATACTCATTAATGCTTCACAGCTTTGTATCTTGGATCATTCCTGAAATTATCTTTCACCTGGAAAACATTATATGTCATGTATGCATAAGAAGACCAACAGAAAAATGATAGAATATCTAATCAAAAATAATTTCACATGTTTGTGAGCATTTATATTAGAAAAGAACAAAAAATCCTGCCAATAAAAAAATTGGCTACGTATGTTACAGCATTCTTAAAAATGAGAGAACCAAATATAATTAATTACAAAGATCAAACAATAGTTGTTATGAAGGTGGCATCTCGAAGCTCCTACATCTTATGCTTCAAAATAACACCTGGGTCAAGTGCTCAAATAGCCGAGCTACCATAAATGATCAAATGCGCAGATAGCAAAATTACCATGTATAGCATTGCTTGGCCGCTGCCTGATCTCCTCGAACTTCGCCGACTCTTCGACTTGTGGGGAACTATATGAGCAGGTGATAGGTACACACCACAGCTCGGAGGGCGTTTAGCCCCGGCCGGCCGACGATGGCATTGTAGGCCGAGGCGACCCTGAGCACGAGGAAGTTTAGCTTCACAGTGTTTTCTCGGAGCGCGCTCCTGGCCGTGACTGGCAGGCTGATGACCTCTTTGACGGGTACAAAATATCCTGTGAACCCAACCAAGAGAGTACTCATTCTTTCAAGTTGCTCTACAGTCATTCTCATCCTTTGGAAAGCATCATAAAACAAGACGTCTGCAGAACTTTCATTATCCACCAAAACTCTTTTTACATTAAAGTTTGGTGAGGGAAATAACTATAGCGTTATCATGGGGGGTCTCAACACCTTCAGATTTTCATCAGAAAAAGAGATGATTCCGCAGTGCGCAAACGCTTTGAAGAAGCTCCCCCTCTCCGGCTCGACACCTCAGGTGTCTTTGGTTGCCCTTCTCTAATGGTATGCATAATGCCCGCAATAGGTCCGTTGTTGTTTTGCTCCTCGGGTGGCTCGGGATCCTGTTCCTCGGGTGCCCTCCTTTCAGATTGACCTTGGATAAACTGACTCAGCCGACCCCAACGGATGAGCGCCTCAATCTCATCACGAAGCTGGTAGCAGTCCTTCGTATCATGGCTGTAATCTTTGTGGAAGCGACAGTATTTGTTCGAGCGCTTCCGCGGCACTGACGGTCGCATCCTTGGCGGGGCCAGAGGTAGCCCCGACCCTTGATCTTCATGAGAATCTCAACTCGGGTGGATGTGACGGGAGTGTACTTTCCAAACTTCTGAAGGAGAGTATATTTACCGAGCTTTCGGAGAGGAGACCTCGGGTGAATCGGGCTCCTAGGCCGAGAAGGATTTTTCTCGCGCTGGGGGGATCGGGAGCGCTCCTCATGGCGCTTCTTCTGCATCTTAGCAGGTTATTCGGCCCGAGAGGCCATGGCTTCCTCAGTCTTGGCATACTTTCGAGCTTGGGCCAACATTTCTGTAAAGTCGGCGGGGAAGCTCTTCTCGATAGAGAAGAGGAACTTGTAGGATCGAGCTCCAGTCTTTAACGCCAACATGGTGATGGACTGGTCGAGATCGCGAACCTCCTATGTGGCCAAGGTAAAGCGATCGATGTAGTCTTTCAGGGATTCTCCCTCCTTCTGCTTGATGGCAAAGAGGAAGTCTGAGGTCCGGCGCTAACGCTGGCTAGCAGCAAAGTGAGTGGCAAGCTGCCTGCCCAGCTGCTCGAAGGAAAGGATCGAGTTGGGCTTTAACTTAGAGAACTAGAAACGAGCTGCCTTGCGGAGAGTTGCTGAAAAGGCCCTGTAAAGTAGGGCATCATGAGGGCCATGTAGCTCTCCAGATGATCGAGGGGATCGGACGAGCCATCATATGTCTCTATTTACGGCATCTTGAAGCTCTGGGGGATCGGCTCATCAGCGACCCGTCGAGAAAATGGAGACTTAGTTGTGAAGTCGATGTCGGCGTCACGCTTTGGAGCTTGGTCTCGAAGCAATTGGATCTGTCGTTCCAACTGCTCGACTTTTCTGTTGAGCTTAGGCGGAGGTGTCGTTGCCTGTGGTCAACAGGGCCTCTCCAGCTCTTGGTCGACGCTACAGGCGGCTCGGCACAGGGCGAACCCCTCCTCTGATAGTTGCTCCCATGATTGGGGCATTGGGCTTCGGCGCAGGCTTTCAGGGCAATGGCCGCGCGACAAGCCCTCCTGGCTTGGGCATCGAGCTCGATGGGAGCTTCGATAGTGGCGAGGTTCCCTTTCGTCATCCATCGTGCACTGCTTGGCAGGAGAACGACGTCGCAATGGCGTCCGATGGACTCACGTCCGCGAAGAGGGGGTGCAGATTGGACTTCGCCTCGCTGCAGGCCTTGGACGGCTGCAATTAGTGTTTGAACCTGCTGAGGAAGCAGATCAAACTGCTCTGGCTGGACCTAAGAAATCTGGTCCGCCGGTGCAGGTGCTGCAAGGGGTGGACTTTGAAGCGAGTTGCCAGGTGTTGGTATTCGGCTGCTCGGTGCATTTGGAGCTTCGTAACTCTTTAACCTCATAATCACGACTCAGGCCCTTCCTCTAGCGCCAAATGTTGTAATTCAAATTTGGCCCGAGGGTGACTATGCCGAGGGAATTAGGAGAGCTGCCGGTCGAAGCGGGGAAAGGAAGGCCACCTCTTGTGCGGCGGCGTACCTGCACAAAGCCTCACCGGTAATTTTAGTAAGGGTCCTCCGATGCTCAAGGTAGAGTGGATCTTAGTTGGTCCAAAAGTCTTTTAGGCATTACCTGATGGGGTTATTTATAGTCCCCGTAGAGGTGCCCAGGTGGCGGAGGTATGGCCTGTCCTCATCATGGAAGGAGATGACTTTTAGCCAGATGACGCGCAGCTAGAGCTTGCTTGAGGTGCACAGCGTAGGCCGTTCTTGTGAACGGTAAGGCATTGATAGGTGTGGCATGATATGGCTGGAGCAGCATGGCGTCGTCCTTGGTTGTTGTTGGCCCGCAAGCAAAGCATGGCATGATGAAGTTATAATGTACGGCTATGTATGCGGGCGTGGGCACGTACGTGGATGTGGTCATGGGCGAAGTCGAGCTCGATGAGAGGTCGCATCATATGTTCGGCGAGGTCGGCTTGGTGGGTGCTTAGGTCGGCCTAGCCTCTCTAATTTCGAGGTTTGCTCGGTAGGGTGCCTCGAGCTCGAGGGTCGGGGCACGTTGTTGGATAGGGTGCCCCGAACTTGGCTAGGGCGCGTTGTCGAATATCAAGGGCGCCCCGAGCTCAGTCGGGACGCGTTGTCGAGTATAAGGGCGCCCCGAACTCGGGTTGGGGCGTGTCGGCGAGTATAAAGGCGCCCCGAACTCGGCTAGGGTGCGTCGGCGAATATAAAGGCGCTCCGAGCTTAGTCGAGGCACGTCGTCGTATAGTCCTGTGGTCAAAAAAGCTCTTTATCTCGCAGCCGACACAGCAGGATGCTCCGAACTTGGGCCCAGGACGTCATTATAAGCATCAGAAGAGGCTGCTGCAGGTTATATTAGCAGAAAGATCCGGCCGAAGTCGACTTAGCCTTTAGCAAAGTCCGAGATTGGGCTGGCTCTTAGCAGGATCGAGGTCTGGTCTGCTCGGCATTGAGGTCTGCTCGGCTGGAGTGGAATGATCTCTTGTCGTGATCAGGACGGCCCATTTTGCCCCATCATTATCTTTTTATTCGCTCATAATTCAATGCAGCCGGCCAGCGTGAGATGGCCGACAAGACATAAGATTTATAAGATCTAACGCCGCATTCAACACAAGCCGTTACTTAAAATAATCGTAAGAAAATTGAGATTCTAGCTTGTTCCTTGAATTTTTCACATTGACGTCACAATCTTTAGTTAATAGCATGCCCCCAATAATTCAGGGGGGCAGCCACACATGCAGGATGCTTGGAAATTGTACCCACTAGCTAGCGAGAGCACTGGAGAGCCGAAACGTGTATCAAGTGACCACCACCTCCTGGCCCGCCTGAGCGAAGGCTCGCGTCCCCATTTAAAGTATCAAAAATTTCTGACCGGTGAAGGTATTTGTTTGTTTTTCTATATAAATAGAGAGAGCATCCAATCTATAATCCTATTAATTTTTCTATAAACATACTTAGCCTAAAAAATTATGTCGGCATATTTTAGTAAGTTGAAAAAAAAAGACTGTGATACGGAAGAGGCGTGAGGCGTGTGAAGCATGAGGGCTTTGCTCCCTCCCATCAAGTCGCTGGGGCATGCAAGCAACGACGGGGCTGAGAACGTATAAAGAATTGCAGTGCCAGATCCGTCGACCCCGTGATGGATTTGGCTGCTGTTGCCATTTATAGGCGGGACGCATTTAATGGCTTCGAATTTTGGGGGGGACACAAATGGCAGGCGCGTTCAAGTAACGACGGGGCCGACGACATAAAAAAATTGCAGTGCCAGATCTGTCGACCACGTCGTCGATTCGGTTACCGTACCATCCATGTGTGGGATGTATTTAATGGCTTTTAATTTTGGAGAACATAAAAGTATCTAATTTCCTGGGCCTTCGCTTTCATGGCGTATCTAACGCAATAGATTGCGTCCAGCGTCGGTTTTTCTGAACGATTTAAATAAAAAAAATAAAAAAAATAAAGATAAAAGCCCAAGAGAGATTACATATCCAAATAGTATCATATAAGCCACCAAGTTGGTAGCACGGTTGGAACGGAACTTAGATTTCATCCGAAAAAATAGTTTCATAGAATGCTTTATAGAACATCCATGCAACTCTGGAATATAAGCATTCTCTTGGGTCACCAGAAATTAAATATGAAATAAATTTAGAGAAGTTGTTAATCGAATCCGCCATAGTTGGTCGTCCAATTGTTTTGTTCGGTTGCCTCGAATTCTTCAAAAGCGAAGTAGGATTCGGTATATCCGGTGGCAAGATGTACGAACAATCTAAGATAGCTACGAAAAATCTCTCTTTGGTAACATATTTGTATATTACTCATGAATTAAGACTCCACAAAATATATCGCGACAAATGAATAATATGCGCACTTTTGCGGGAGCATAGTGTTGCATGAAATGAAATTTGGACAACCAACTGATGAATAACAACAAAAGTATTTTAGGATTGGTACTTTCCATGGTGCATGTGAAGTTGAAATTATCAGATTATACTTTGATTAATTCAGAGAAGGATGTTTATTCTGAAAAATAAGCTTGAAAGGTTATGAAGTTGCAAAAATATTTAGTTAGGATATTGCATGGATGCAATTTTACGATTCGAGGCACGTTCATACGATGAACGACATCCCGTTTGAATTCCGCTGGGAACGTCGCATCGAACGGGGCGTAACTCAGCAAGCTGGATAAGCAAGGGCCGCAGAAGTTCCCGCAGAGCTCGAGCCCCCGTGTTCGGTGCTCGGGACCTCCTTCCGAGTAGGTCTGGAGGATCCGGCCTTGGGAGCACCCGCTTCGGCGGCCGCGCCCGCCGAAGATCTGGCTTTCTTTCTAAGCTCGGGTGGGGCCCCACCAGCCTCGATTGCCCTCTTCCTGAATCGGGCATAGAGAGTCGCGTTGCTGGTCACCATCTTTGGGACGTCTGAAAAGACAAAAAAGAAAAGCCCAGATGTCGGAGAAGAGGAGACGAGAGAAGAGGAGGAGGAATAAAACGAACGAGACAAAAAACGACAACCACCCTTACCCTGGGGGCGCGCCAAGCTCAAGCCGACATTGACCAAAGCATCCTCGCTCACGAGGTCATTCAAAAGAATATTTTCCTCGAGGCCGTAAATAGCATCGAGGATTCTCTGCTCTTTCTCGGAAATTCTGGGGAGCTTGTTGGCGGTCTTGAGCCGGGCCTGCCTCCACTTGGGGTCGAACCCCCACGCAAGCTCGGAGGATAAAAAGAAAAACTTTATTAGCTTGGCAACCAGAGCATTATGGTTAACAAGAGGTTTATCTCAATATTAATGGGAAGGCTCGAATTGGACCAATCTTAATTGTGAACTTGTTGCTGCTCATTCCAAATCAAAATCATTTGCTGCTTGCTTTGTTTCTATACTTTGCATCCATCTCTCTCATCCCCTCTTGCTCATCTTTAATGAGATGTTCTCCCATGCATGCCTTAAATAAGTGGGGAAGTTGAGGCATGGCACATCTCCTATGGATAGCTGTATCCATTTTTTCTTCTCATTAATACATTTCATAATTTTTTTTTACCGGATTGAAGAAAATTAATAGCTGACTAGCTTAAAATATCATCTCCAAAATTATGCTACCATAGATTTGAGCTTGTCCACCAACCCAATTTCTCAAGATAATCTATTAAATTATCAAGACAAGTTATTAACTCAAATAAACAGACATTGACACGATCGCCAACAATCAAACCATAACAAATGGGATCATATTTTTTCATCAAATCAGCCTCTTCTTAGGTACAGCGAAGGCATCACATGTGCGGCTCTTACTTCAAATTTCACAAGCGATGGAGACCTCAACTTTCCTCCGCAGCGCAATAATTGGTCAGGAATTAAGACAAGAGAAGCATACATTAAATTAGAAAAATAAAAATGCTGTAATAGCTCAAAAAATATCACTCAAGAAGTTACTCAGCATGCAAAGTGATTTTAGCAAAATTCTTTTTTTATGCCTTTTGAGTATTCTTATCTTTTTAAAATCCTAAACTTATCTTCTTAAAATCTATTTTTATCTAATATTTTATTCTAGAACTTAATAAAATATTAATCTAATTATTGTATTAAATAAAATTTAAATACTATATAAGAAAAAAATTTAAAAATAATTATAATAATTTTAAGTGATATAATGTCATTCAAAAATATAAAAAAATATTTTTATCTTCTTTTATCTCATTATCTTAACTGAATCTAGGTGTAGATTTTAAAAATTATTGAATATAAATATAATAAATATATTTTTTAAAAAAATGATAATTTGTTGGAAAAGCAAAAAAAAAAAAATCCAGCTACCAGCAAGATCCGGCCAAAAACAAATATAAAGAATCTGATTACACTGGCCATTCGGTCACCAACTTTTTCTGCTGTGAAAAAAATTATAACGGCTCTGGTCCCGAGCCCAAGTCCAGCACACAGCCTGCACAAGTTGAGGGAAATAAATAAAAAAATTCCGCGGCGGAGGTTGGTAGGGAAATTACGGCAGCTTTGGGCACCACGAGTTGGTCCACCGCGGATCCATTTTTAAAACATCGACGGCACGTGCTCGTACTGTCATATCTCGGCCGTCCAAACATCATCAAACAGCGGAAAATCCCGGTGCTCCTAATTGGCCGGGATCCTGACACCGCCCCGGAACTCGCGATCGAGATCCGACGGCCGTGATCGAACAGCGCTGATTCGAAAGATGGCGCGCAGCGGATCCCGCCTGTCCCCCACGATTTTCCCCGCCAGAAGTCGTTTCTTGTGGTCGCATTGGAGCGGAGCCAATAATGTCGCAGTAAGTTTTATATGTTAGAAGTATGAAATCAAGGATAAAATTGTCTGAACAATAATTGTCAGGAATTAAAACAATAATTATCCTAATAATTGGCATTCATCTTGATAATCAATAATATAAACATAACCTCATCATTTGTTGCAAGAATTAAATTAAAAAGTAGTTGAGTAGTACAAATATGGTTGAAAGGAAGAAGAATAAGATAGGAGAATTATATTTCTGTTTGTCTTTATAATGTATAGTAGCAGCTTTTATATAGTATTAGAAGACTGACAAAATTTGATAAAGCTTACTAAATTTGGCACAATCAATCACCAATCAATCCATCCGGTAAAACCGACGAAATTAGGTACAATCAATTTTTTTTGAGGTCGACTAAGTTTTGCATAATCAATCACAAATCAATCAATAATAATTCTAATAAATATTAAAAAAAGCGAGAATTACCTACAACTTTTTTGAATGAATTATGCAAAACATCAAAAAAAATGATTAATATTTATAAATTTTAAAACAAAAATATCATAATAGAGTTGTTTGGATGGTATTAAAAAAACTCATTGTAAAATAAGATGGTTTACTTCCAATGGACAATCATAACAAACAAAATAGCTTGTCAGATAATAATAATTATTTATATATCTTTCAAGATTAATATAAACCTAAAAAATCTTTCTATCGTAGAGTTAAGTTTCTTTTATCATTAATAAATACTATGAGACACCTCTGAAATTTTTACGATAGTTATTGTAATTAGAATATGATGAAGAGAATTGTTTTAAACCATGCAAGCAACCACACCTACCCCCAGGCAAAGACAAAATTTTCCGCATTCCGAGGCCAGTATCTTTACGACTCTCGAGAGCTGTCACGTTTTCCCCAGGGATTAGAATAAGTTAATAACATGCAACGTCACGTGATGGTCAGGGCGGTTAACGTTACCGCCCAGGCTTTCAGAGGGTTTGGCTTTAAATCCCATGGCAAGGCAATTCTCTCAGCTCTGCTCCACCCTCTGTCCGGGGCAAAGAAGGCCGAGCCAAGTTCCTTCCCTCGGACTCCATTGAGTCTGTTAAGAGGTAAAAATCTCTGCAGAGCCATTTGTTCCTTTGTTTCTCTTTTCGATGTCATAATAAGCTTAGCTCCAACTTTTCCTGCGTACTTTTAGTTTGATGGCGTAGCAGTTTTGAGTCCTAGTGGTTTTCTGATTAGACTTCGACTCTCCTGTTCTCGGGTCCAAGTTTTGTGGTGCTTTTTGTTTCTTTACAACTATTCTAGGTTATAGAGTGTAGCTTTTGCTTTCATGGAAGTTTGCTGTCTTTGCAAGAGCCATTAATTTGGCAGCCTTTCCTTGTTGTTTATCACAGTGCTGCATGCTGGTTTAAGCTTTTTCACGCTTGAGAGTATATATAAGCATTTCTTCGAATTTATGTGTTGGTCTAATTTGCTGACTGAGGGATGTAGCTGGGTGGCGTTCTATAACTGTGGATGCTGGATAGCTTGCAGCTTTCCTATTTTAAGACTCCACAACTTGAACAATGCGGAGCCAACGAGTGGTAATTCAGATGGTTGTTTCACATCTCTTCCGAGTTAAAGATGGCAGGTTAAAATATGTATGATAAGTGGTGAAGCACTACCTATTCTGAAGAAAACCAAAAAAAAAAAAAAATGTTGATCGATGGTGCCCCAGGTAAGAATGATTAAAGATAAGTAACCTAAAACACTCCAGAACCAGACCTTTCTTCTTTGCGGCTTTCGATAATTATTATGGGACCAGCAATATTTGTTACAGTGATAGATTTTTTTTGTTTCGTTTTTTGCCTAAAGAACTGTTCGGCTATGAACCTTGGAACTTGCCAGGGAGCAGGCTGGATCTCCCATTGTACTATTTTATTTTTTGATCTGTTCTCAGAATATGGATTATTTCTATGATGCACCGCTGACATGATCCATTTGATGCAAGATATAATTTTCTCGCAAGCTAATAATATTTTGATAAATGTGTTCATACAGTCATATAGTATTGTAGGAAAACAGTTAAGACATGCTGACTGGATTGAATTTAGGAGAGGTTCAAATTTTTGGAATTTTTCCCCCTTATTTTTGCGTGAAACATTTAAAGACACAGTAAGCATTGTGTACCAATGCTAGATGTTTCTTTATTATTAATTTGATGGCTTGCCAAAAGAAATGGCATGAGCTAGGAAAGCAGGAAATGCTTGCTCTTATCGACAAGTTTTAGATGTTAATAATAAAGAAATGCATTGACTTGGGCATGAACATCCTGTGTGAGATCTTATGCGGGCATGCATTTAGTCTTTATATCGATCCGGCGGCACTGATTAAATTTGAGTACTTATACAGAGTCGTGAGCTCAAATAATATTTTTTGGCTTTATATCATAAGTTTCAAGTTGTTATATTAAAGTTTTTCTGTCCATTTCTAAATGATGTGAAATCCTCAGTATGATCAAATAACGTGGTATTGGAATGATTACTTGTGCTTACAGTCTTTAATTTCTTTCTTGTAATCTCAGCATCCGGTTCTTGACCATGTCCAATCTCCAAGTGCCTGTGCGTCCAAAAAGGCAAAAGATTTGGGTGGATTACTTCGTCCAATTCCGATGGATCATCATCGTCTTTGTAGTCCTCCCCATCTCTTGCATCATCTACTTCTCGATATACCTCAGCGAGCTCAGAGCTGAGAAGAAGCCTTACAAGCTTCGCCAGAAGGAACACGAGGAGAACATCAAGAAGGTGGTGAAGCGCCTCAAGCAGAGGAATCCATTGAAGGATGGCCTGGTGTGCACGGCTCGAAAGCCATACATCGTCGTCGGCATGCGCCATGTGGACTATAAGCGAGCTCGTCACTTTGAGGTCGATCTATCGGCGTTCAACAACATTCTCGAGATCGACAGAGAGAGAATGGTGGTGAAGGTGGAGCCTCTCGTTACGATGGGGCATCTTAGCCGGGTCACAGTCCCCATGAATCTTGCTCTCCCTGTCGTTTCGGAGCTCAACGACCTCACGATAGGAGGTCTGATCAATGGCTATGGCATCGAAGGAAGCTCCCATATCTATGGCCTCTTTTCTGACACTCTAGTCTCTCTCGAGGTTGTTCTTGCTGATGGGCGTGTCGTCAGGGCTACCAAGGACAACGAGCACTCGGACCTCTTCTATGCAATCCCCTGGTCACAAGGAACGCTTGGACTTCTAGTTTCAGCTGAGATTAAGCTCATACCAATCAAGGAGTACATGAGGCTCACGTACAAGCCGGTGAGAGGGAACTTGAGGGAAATGGCACAGGCCTTTGCCGATTCATTTGCGCCAAGAGATGGAGACCCCAAGAAAATCCCGGACTTCGTCGAGTCGCTGATCTTTACGCCAACGGAGGGTGTGTTCATGACAGGGAGGTATGCTTCCAAAGGAGAAGCAGAGAGAAGAGGTAATGTTATAAATAGGGTAGGATGGTGGTTCAAGCCGTGGTTCTACCAGCATGCCGAGGCTGCGCTGAAGAGGGGGGAGTTTGTGGAGTACATTCCAACGAGGGAGTACTACCACCGGCACACCAGACCTTTGTTCTGGGAGATGAAGCTGATCCTGCCATTCGGGGACCAGTGGTGGTTCAGGTGGTTGATGGGGTGGATGATGCCTCCCAAGATCTCTTTGCTGAAGATCACCCAGGGGGAGGCTATTAGAAAGTACTACCATGACATGCATGTGATCCAGGATATGCTGCTTCCTATGCATAAGGTTGCTGATGCACTGGAGTTTCTGCACCATGAAATGGAGGTAAATTCCCATGTCTGCATGATCGACTCATAACCATGAGGAAGCCAAGCTTCACCATGAAATGGAGATGAACCTCCTTAATTAATTTCATTTTATTTCAGGTGTATCCAATCTGGCTCTGCCCACACCGCCTCTTCAAGCTTCCTGTCAAGACCATGGTGTATCCTGAGCCGGGCTTTGAGCAGAACCAGAAGCAGGGTGACACCAGCTATGCCCAGATGTTTGCCGATGTCGGAGTGTACTATGCCCCCGGCCCTGTCCTCAGGGGTGAGGTATTCGATGGCGCTGAAGCTGTCGGACGACTCGAGGAGTGGTTGATCCGGAACCATGGCTTCCAGCCTCAGTACTCAGTCTCTGAGCTCACCGAACAGAACTTCTGGAGGATGTTTGATCGAAGCCTCTACGACCAGTGCCGCAAGAAGTACAAGGCGCTGGGCACCTTCATGGACGTGTACTACAAGTCCAAGAAGGGGAAGAAGACCGAGAGGGAGGTGCTGGAGGCCGAAGCGGCCATCGCCGAGACTGCATATGCTGTTGCTGAGAAGGAGGACTGAGCTGGCCTCGGCTGAATAAAGGTTTATGCAACTCGAGGTTGCAAGTAGCAGCAGTAGTAGTACTCTCTGGGATGCTTCTCCTGCGTGAGTTTGGGTTTAATTCTCACTTGCACTATTCCTTCCTCAGTTGTCATGTTGTAATTAGGCGTTGAAGGCTGTAACCATGTGCTAGCTGTTTCATCTGAAGTATTTGAACTTGGTTTAGGAACTCGACATCTTTGTACTCTCCTAGAAGTGGAACTTCCCTAGAGGAGCATCTTTGCTCCGTTTCCATGGTGATGGAACTGAGTTGAACCTCCCAATATGCAGAGCAAATAAGCTACTTTTGTGCTAGCTCATGAGTTGTAATAATGGAATGGGCCGGTCAATGCTATGCCTACCCTGGAATAAACTCTGCTTGAACCATGGCTTCGTAGTTTGTGCATGTCAAAAGTTGGTTTCAGCTCAACGAATGACAGAATCAATGCTTCTTTCATAATAATGCCAAAGGCTTTGGCCCCCGGAGCGTCTAAGCTATGCGTGAAGCAAACCCTGTGATTTAAAATGGAAGACAAGCAAAGAAAACATTGGTTCCATCCCTGACTAATTGGTTGGTGGACCATTAGGTAATGTATGCAGGGATCTTCAATACGAGATCTACTTTTTCTGAACGGCTTCTTATATATATATATATATAAAGAACATTGAAGTTTTATAGGGCCCTTCAAATGTTGTCATCAAAATGGCGTATTGGGTGTGATCAATTTGATGAGGAAGGTCCTTAAAATTTTAAGATCGGCAGCCTGGGTGGCTACAAAACGTTATTTAGAACCAATTCTATAAAAAATTCACATTGTATCCAAATATGCTACTAAATTGGTTCTTATGACCTCTCAATATGAAAGTATTCTTTTTCAAGGGGTTTATTATGCTTTGCCACAACTCCCACAGCGTCTGAATACTTAAATATGCTATTACCAGTATCGCAATTGTTCTCTGATTCAATCATTTACTGTAATACGTGCCGTGCGAATAAAAATTCCTTACAGCACATTTATGTCAAGTGCTCATTATTATCATCCTCTTTTATTCTTCCTAAGATTTACTGCATGGGTACCACCGTGATTTTAGAAGCAAGCATTTATTATATCAATGAGCTAAACCAGTCTCTATAAATTCTCGGTCAAAATGAAAAAAAAAACAAAACATGGAAAACCATTTCTTTTCTCTGTCCTTTGCAGAAAGAGTTAACTCAAAAAGTTGCGTTGTCTTAGGATCTGCATATATTGGTGTGTATTGAGTTCCACATTAGCTACATACTAAATAGATATTGGTACTTTTACGATGTTAAGAAACTAAAACAATATCTTTCAGCTAGCTTTATTAGTTAATGTCCTTGGTTGTTACAAATAGTATCAAAACGAATCCAGAGCATAACCCATGTGAATTAGAGGATACCACAGTAAATATCTATTTAGATTGATCAAGGGCTAATCGTAAAATTTGTGATTGAACTTTTGGCACTTGTGATTGGATTTAAATAGATTTGCAGCTTTAGCCTGGTGAAGATGTCAGGTCCTAAAAAGAAGAAGTAAACATTGATCCATATAGGTGTGTATTTAGTACCACATTGACTATGCACAGAATAGATCTTCGTACTTATACAGAGCTAAAGAACCTAAATAATACTATCTAGTTAGTCTTTTTAGATAGATTCCTAGATCATTACAGTCTGAGGTGCAATAAATATAATAATAGTTTAATACACACAAATTCTTATTGGGATTTTCATGCACATCTTCCTTGTATGAAATATAACTGCCAAAACTTTATATCAGATTTATATAATTTTCATTAACCATATGGATCACAAATTTTTATCTACCATATGAATTTCACATATGTCTATTAAACATATCAATCACAAATCTCTTTGAACTGGCATGTGATGTTCATAATTTTTACATGTGGAATTCTACTGCATGCTCTTTTGTCTATTGCACTTGTTTGATTTTAATAAGTATTCAATGTTTAAACTACTATGGGACACACTTGGTGCCGCATGGAGCTACCATTTCCATTATCGTGCTGCCATAACTCGTATCCTTGGTCAAGATGTCAAACCAATAGTAACAAAATTTCAAAATAAAAGTGTTCATTTGAAGAAGATTACGATAAAAAGAATATGCTTTATGTATGAATAAATACGAGGAAAATATTCACAACAAAATTTAAGAGATTCCTAGGTTTTCTAAAATTCTAGGCTAAAATCTAAATAACAACTCAAAAGAAAAATATTCTAGACATAGAAACTTACTAGCATGGAGGAAGGCCAGCTGAGATCCGCAACGAAGGAGGCAGTCGATCAGAGAGGAGGGTGGTCGGCTGGATCTTCAAGGAACACCATGGATTGGCGGTGAGTATTGGCAAAGAGGAGGAGGAGAAGGAGAAGGAAGTTGGCAAAGGTGAAGGAGGCGCCGGAGAGGGGGGGAGGAGAAGGAGACCTGCACGGACGGACGAAGGCGGAGCTCGGCGGGTTGGTCGATCGATTCGGCTGCCGGAGAAGAATGGAGGCTGAAATCGGGATGCTAGGGATGCTGGGTCGGGTGATGGGGTGAGTTTAATATTGGCTTCCGATGGCGTTTATAAGCGTACGTAGTCTTAATCTTGGCTTTTGACGATGTTTATATGCGTTATTTTAATTTTCAATTCCGACGACACTTATAAGCGTTGTCTTAATCTTAGCTTTTAGCTTCCAATGATTCTTATAAGCATCGTCTTAATCTTGGCTTTGGGTTTCCGATGATGCTTATAAGTGTTATCTTAATCTTGGCTGATCTTCTAGCTAAATTGGAGAGATGAAAAAATTTGATCTCTTTCTATCGTCCTTCTTTCCTTTAGGCATTTGATACGACATTTCTACTTTCATTAACCTTGGCTTCCGATGACGCTTATAAGTGTCGTCTTAGTTTAATTCCTGACGACGCTACTAAAAAGCGTCGGCAAATTTTGGCGCGGTGACTCAATTGCTGATGCTTCTTCTAGTGTCAGCAAATTACGGTCGGAGAAAGCTATTTTACCTATAGTTCTTGAAAGATTTATCATGCTATAAGATGCTAGTAGCCTCATTCCCTTTCAGGTTTATTCTCTCTCTCTCTCTCTCTCTCTCAAATACTCATGTCTCGCCTGAATTATATATAATGTCAATTTTGCAATGTATCAAGACTCTTCAATATTTATAGTTTAATTAATATTATTGAGAAAGACTTTTGCCCTTTCAATTTGCGTCCATAATTTTTTTATCATTATCAATCAAAATATATTTGACTACTTCTATATCTATTATAAGTGTGTCCATTTAGGTCACAAACTATTTAAGCAAAGTCTCGATGGCAGTAAAAGATGGTACCATTCGAACAAGCTCTCTATAATCTATAAAATAGTTAGCCTTAAAAAAAAATTTCTAGGTTAGTCCCTGTTAACTCTGCAAAGTTTATGTGGATTGTGAAGAAAAATTTTAGACATTTAGCTAGCTCACACTTGTCTTGATGCAGCAGCTGGTAGTGCTTTAGTCTCACTAACAAAAAAAAAACCCTCTCTAAATAGTCTTAGACCTTTGAAGCTGTTGCGCAAAACACATGATCCAAACGACGGACATAATAATGCACAAAATTGAGAGAGGGAGAGAAAGAGGAAGAGAACACAGAAATTTACGTGGTTCGGCAATATGCCTACGTCCACAAGAGCGAAACAGCTGTAACTTTTACTATCTCTTAAATAACAAGGGTTACAAAATATTTATAGTTAAACCTTAGCCCCAGAGTCCCAACTCCTATCAGCATCCCTAGTAGAATAAAATACTACATATTTATCCAAAAGATAAACATATTCCGTCGCTTCGCTCCACTCCGTTAGAATATTAGTGTACCACCAAAATAAGAATACCACTTAATATGAGCCACTTATTATAACAATCTCCACCTTGGCGAATATTCACCCCTTAGGAGAAAAATAACCTGGGACACCACCCGACACTGATAGGTTGGAACACCTCCTCTCTAGCACCTAGGGATGTTAACCAAGTCCAAGCAATGCTTAAACTTGTCTGCAGTAATGAATTTTGTCAACATGTTTGCTGTATTTTCAGAAGTGTGAAATTTCTTAAGCAATATGTCACCGGAAGAAACCAACTCTCTAATCTTGTGATACCTCACATCTATGTGTTTGGTTTTCGCATAATATACCTGGTTCTTCGCCAAAAAAATCACACTTTGACTATCACAATGCAACTGAACTCCACTTTGCTGAACACCCAGCTTCTTGACTAATCCCGTCAACCACAATGCTTCCTTGGCAGCCTCAGCCACTATCATATACTCTGACTCAGTCGTAGATAGTGCAACTAGAGACTGAACCATGGACCTCCAGCTGATAGGCCCTCCTGTAAGAGTGAATACATAGCTTGTAGTCGACCTCCTGTCATCCAAGTCTCTTGCATAATCTGTATCAACATACCCCACGACTGAAGGATCATCCTGCTATCTGACAAACATGATTCCATGGTCTGTAGTACCCCTCAAGTATCTAAAAATTTACTTGACTGCATTCTAATGTTGTCTCCCTAGATTAGCCATAAACTAGCTAACTACGCTAACTGCATGCGCCAAATTCGGCCTAGTACAAACCATAGCGTACATCAGACATCCCACTGCACTAGCATATGGAACCTTTAACATGTCTTCAATTTTTTTCTCTGTCTTTGGATATTGTGAGGTAAACAATCTGAAATGATTCGCTAAAGGTGTGCTCACTGGCTTTGCATTATCCATGTTGAACATCTCCAACACCTTCTGTATATAAGTACCCTGAGATAACCACAAATTTTTGGAATCTCTATCCCTGCGAATCTCCATCTCAAGAATCTTCTTGGCCGCACCCAGATCTTTCATGTCAAACTCTCTACTCAACAAAGTCTTCAACTTGTTGACTTTATTCATACTCTTTGCAGCAATCAGCTTATCATCCACATAAAGTAACAGAAAAATAAAGAAACCATCATCAAGGCTTTTCATATAAACACAACAGTCATACTCATATCTCTTGTAGCCAATCCGAATCATATAGGAGTCAAAACGCTTGTATCACTGCCCCAAAGACTGCTTCAGCCCATAAAGTGACTTTCTCAATTTATAGACTAAGTGCTCCTGTCCAGGTTCAAAAAATTCTTCTGGCTGCTGCATGTAAATCTGCTCCTCCAACTCACCATGAAGAAAAACTATCTTTACATCCATCTGCTTTAACTCCATGCCGTAATGTGCTACCAATGCCAACACTACCCTGATGGAAGTGTGTCTGACCACTGAAGAAAAAATCTTATCATAGTCAATCCCAGCTCTCTGTGAGTATCCCTTTGCTACCAGACGTGCCTTGAACTTTTTTTCTTCTTTTTCTGATACTACTTCCTTTTTCTTGAACACCCACTTACATCCTATCGCTCTTTTTCCCTCCGGAAGCTCCACCAACTCTCATGTCTGATTTTTATTCAAAGATTTCATCTCCTCCATCATAGCACCCATCCATCTACTCTTCTCCTGACTGTGAACTGCCTCCTGAAAAGTAGTAGGATCTCCACTACTAGTGATTAATGCATAGAAAACCAAATCTTCGAAACCATACCTAGTTGGTGGTTTGATAGTACACTTGGATGTGTCTGTGGCTAAATTATGTTGCTCTTGATTGGTTGAGGTAGAAGTCTCTGTACACTGAACATTATTCTCTCCGACAGAACTCTCTAACTCCACCTGCACCACTTGCTTATTGCTGCTGCAATTTTCTGGCACCTGCTTCTCTTCTTCTTAAGTACTTTTCAATATGACTTTCTCATCAAAAACTACATCTCTGCTGATCACCACCTTGTTTGCCTTCGGATTCCAAAGCTTGTACCCTTTGACCTCTTTCTGATACCTTAGAAAGATACACTGTCTAGACTTCGGGTCCAGCTTTGACCTCTCCTCTCTCAGAATGTGTATGTAGGCTGGATATCCAAACACTCTCAAACCTGAGTAGTCTACCTCATTACCTGTCCATACCTCTTCTGCAACTTTACCATCTAGTGCTGCTTTAGATGACCTGTTAATCAAGAAGCATGCCATATTTACTGTCTCTGCCCAGAAGTTCTTTGCAAGCCCTGCATTTAACCTGAGACACCGTGCTCTTTCTGCTATAGTCCTATTTATCCTTTCTGCTATACCGTTCTGCTGAGGTGTCTTGCGTACTGTGAAGTATCTCTTAATCCCATGCTGCTCACAAAACTTCATGAACTTTGAGTCTGTATACTCAGTCCCATTATCTGATCTGAGGCATTTGATCTTTCTCCCTGTCTGGTTTTCTACTTTAGCTTTCCACAACTTAAATTTGACAAACATTTTTGACTTGTGCTGCATTAAGTACACCTAAATCTTTCTAAAAAAATTATCAATGAAAGTTACGAAATATGTATGTCCACCCCATGATGCTATTCTGACTGGTCCCCAAACATCTGTATGAACATAGTCAAGAATACCCTCTGTCTTGTGTGTGGCAGTCCTGACTTGAACCCTATTCTGTTTTTCAAGAACACAATACTTGTAGAAATCCAGTTTGCAAGTTTTAACACCCTTCGGAAGATTTTTTTTATGAGTTCCAGCATACTATGTTCACTCATATGACCCAAACGTATATGCCACAAGACTGTATTATAAGACTCAGACTCTGCAGCAGCAACTCCACCTACAATAGTAGTCCCTATCAACCTGTAGATGTTTTCTGCTACTTTCTGTCCCTTCATCACTATCATAGCACCTCTACTAACCTTCATTATTTCACCTTGAGACTTGTAACAAAATCTGTTAGAGTCTAAGATACCTAATGAAATTAGAGTCTTTCTCAAATCTGGAATATGTCTAACATCACACAACGTTCTAACCACACCATTAAACATTGTAATTATGATATTTTCTATTCCAATGAATTTGCAAGATGCATCATTACCCATCAAAACAGAACCAGGATTAACTAACCTGTAGGTGTCAAACCAATCTTTATAGGGCGTTATGTGATAGGAACATGCTGAATCCAGAATCCAAAAATCTGCGAGAAGATCTGAACTGGACGAAACTGAAAGTATATCACCATCACTGCTATCTGTGTTTTCTTTTACTATATTTGCAGACTTAGAGGACCCCTCAGATCTGTCATCATCTTTATCCTTCTTTCTCTCAGAACAATTCTGCTTTATGTGATATTGTTTTCCACACTTGTAGCACGTTATGCCTTTCTTTTTTCTGGATTTGGACCGAGATTTACTGCGATTTGATCTATTCCTTATGTTGTTTCTTCCACGCTCTTGGTTACCCTTCGCCACTAAGCCTTCTTCCTGAGAACTCTCATCACTGGCTTTCTTCCTCTGATGAAAACCTAACAAGGCTCAATAACGTCTTCTAACTCTAAGATCTTCTTTTCCAATGTCAGAGTTGTAACCAAATTTTCATACGTAGGAAAAGCGGGTAAAGAATGCAATAACATTAACGCTTTATTTTCGTCTTCGAACTTCACATCAACTCACTGCAGATCACTGATAATCTGATTGAACACATTGATATGTTGGCTTAAATCAGCACCCTCTGCCATCTTAAGACCGTACAATTTCTGCTTAAGATAGAGCTTGTTCGTCAACGACTTGGACATGTACCGACTCTCCAATTTCGACCAAATTGCCACCAACGATTCCTCGTCCATGACATGATACATCACATCATTAGCCAGACAAAGTCGTATATTTGAAACAGCCTTAGCCTCCAATTCCTTCCACTCTGCATCACCCATGTCATCTGGTTTCTTTCCATACAGGGCCTTCACCATACCCTGCGATACTAATAGATCCTTTACCCTTCTCTGCCATAGTTTGAAATTTCTAGTTTCATCGAACTTTATTACATCAAACTTCGCAGAAGACATCCCTGCCATCTTATCTTTTTGCAAATAAAATAGAGAAAAATAGGATCTGATGAAAATAAAAATACCAGAAACGCCCCTCTTCCTAGGTCATAACGCGCGCTAGCGATGGCATAACTCCTCTCCTCACGACGAGAGGACCGGCGGGTGGAGCGCTAGCGATGGCCTCTTCCTCCACTGGATCCTGCCACGGACGGCGGCGGCGGCACGGGACGACGGGAAGTTCTTCCTCTCCTCGCTTGCGGTCAGCCGATGATGGGGGTTTGGGCTTGGAAGACAATGTCCAAAGAAAAACCTCAATGAGGAGCAACATCACCCACGGCTGGCTTGGGGATTTCGTCTTGGGAAGAAGACACCTTGGGAGAAACAACCCACCACGTGAAGCAAAGAAAAACAAATGCCCCCTCCTTCACGTGAAGCAAACCTCCCACGGAACAGACCCTTTCTCCTGGTTCTTCACGGCCTTCGAGAGAGAACCCAACTGGACAATGCCCTCTGATCTCCCCCATGTGAAGAAATGGCACAATAACCGATTTTTATAACCTTGCAGTTCTGATACCAGTCGTTGCGCAAAATACAGGATCCAAACGGCAGACATAACAATGCACAGAGTTCAGAGAGGAAGAGAAAAAGAAAGAGAACATGAATTTACATGGTTCGGCAATGTACCTACGTCCACGGGAGCGAAAGAACTGAAACTTTTACTATCTCTCAAATAACAAGGGTTACAAGATATTTATAGTTAAACCCTAGCCCCAGAGTCTCAACTCTTATCAGCATCCCTCGTAGAATAAAATACTACATATTTATCCCAAAGATAAACATATTCTGTCGCTTCGCTCCACTCCGTTGGAATATCAGTGTACCACTTAAATAAGAATACCACTTAATATGAGCCACTTATTCTAACAGTAGCAAATTTGCCTACACAATATATAAATACCTCTTTCTTAATTCTTAGAACCCAGGGATCGCGTAAAAAATATTAGGCCAAGAGCACACAAACCTTTGAAGTGAATTAATTGCAGGGTGGGATGGCACAAATCAATTTTTTGAAAATTTACCATAAAATTACAGAAATTTTCTGCACCTTATACGATCCACAATCCAGACAAAGGCTGAAATATGAATCATAGGAAATCTCAAATGAAAAAAAGAAATCGTGCAAGCTATTCAACAATTTTCATTAATTCACTATAGGTAATATTGTGCTATGTTTCTAAGGGTGGAGGCAGCGGAGGAGTGGGCTTTATGATCAGAGATCATAACTCCAGACTCGTCGTAGTCAGAGGTCGGCGTATATTCGATGCGATGGTCATCGAAGCAGAGCCGAGAGCTGGATGCGAACAACATTTATCTTAAAAGAGATTCGACTACAGTGATCGAGTGGGTTCAAGGCTAGAATAGCTATGAGGAGGAACAACCGTTGCTCCAAGGCACATACAGACTCTCGAGAGGGTGTGGCTCGTTTCAGGCTACTTATGTTTATCGAAAGGCAAATAGTGTTGCTGATTGGGTCGCCTCATATACTGCACATCATTCGCGAAGGATCTTCTGAGAGAATCACGATTATGTTTTTTTTTCTCTTCGTCAACTTTTTTTTTTCTGATTTTATTGACTATACTCATCTTCGATCAATGTAAATCCCTGTTGTATAAAAAAAAAAATTGTGTATAATTTTTCAGTGAAATCTTTGCATCGCTTTATGTTTTGAACAATAATTAATCTTCACGTTGACTAGCATTGCCATCTCTGGATACAACTGTGGCTGTACGATCTCCAAAACATTTTATCAAGGACATGGTTTCTTCCAGAGTCACGGGTTCACATGCAGCACGTAGCCTTCGGTGTGCACGCCAAGAACTGGAGGAGTTGCACGTGTCACAGCGTAGAGGCAGCAAAGGTAATCTCGTCGTGCTCAAGATTAGTTATCCAGTCATTGCTCTTCCATGTGAAAGTTGGTGATGGAGAAACTCCCACCTAGATTTTACCGCTTAGCCATCTTTATTTCCTTGAAAGAAAAAAAAAAGAAAAAGAAAAAGAAAGAGGACTATTTATCCCGAGGTCAAATATTTAGAAAATTAACCAAAGAGAGAAAAAAAATATAGTCAATAAAAAATAATAAAATAGCTTATATGTAGGTGGAGGTTCACTAAAGCCTTTAAACTCGTTTGGTTCACTAAAAAAAAAAGAGAGAAAAAAATATAGTCAATAAAAAATAATAAAATAGCTTATATGTAGGTGGGGGTTCAAAAAAAATATTTTTTTAGAAATAAATTTTTTATCTTTTATGAAAAATAAAAAAAATATTGAGAACATAAAAAATCTATTTTTTATGAGCTGGAAATCAAGATAAAATTTTTCTTTCCGAAGAATAATCTTAGTCCTAATGGTTTATATTTTTTTCTCCTTATAGTCAGTTTATTAAGGATATAAAAAATATTTTATACAATTTTTTTAAAAAATATAAGTTATTTTGGAAAGTATGATTTTTATTTTTTTCTCATCAATCAAATATGCCACAAATATTTTTTAGATATATTAATATCTAGATATTATTTTTTAAAAATTATATTTTATTATTATAATTTTTTTTCCCGTGAATCAAAGGTATACTCTTGTCAGGAGGCTAGAAGCTTGCTTGCAGCTTCCTACACGCTTGGGTCGGTTTAAGTCGGTAGATCGCTGTCATACTCGCCGTCTCCACGTAATAGCCACCAAGCCGTCTAATAACTCACCTGACACGTGCCGCCTTCCCTTCGCTCCACACGTGCTCGCTCCTTTTAGCGAGACCCACGAGTCCTCCTCCTTTGAGGAAATTATATATTTATTTTTGTTTCAGTCCAACCAAAGGACTTGAGAAAGCTAACGAGACGTTTTCATAAAAAAAGATGGTAAGCCATCTCCTCTTCTTTTATCTTCTTCTCCCACAAGTGGTTGTAGCTAGCGGTGGATTTCTTCATGAATGAACCATGAAGATCTTTTTTTTTCTTAAAAAAAATGAATTTTTGGGAACCATTCTCAACACCTAATTTTTCTCAATTTGATGGTCGTCATTCTTGGATATCAATGGCGTTCGGCGTGATTCTGTTTGTGACTTGAGTCGGACATGGTGGCGATGAAGAGGCGAGTGCTTGTGGCCACGGATAATGTTGTCATTCCGGTCAGTGTTGTTTTCTCAGCAGTTGAGCGCATAGGAGTCCATGTCTCTGCCGAAGATGATGTGCTCGTTGCCACTCGAGCTACTCCAACAATAAGTATACCCCCTCATCCTTTCAACTTCAAGTTTAATGCAACGTATTTGATCACATATGATAAGATTACTGCTGGAATAGGGACTTGGAAGCATGTTAGGAGAAAAGAAATTTTCTAGCATTTAGTAGTTTTGAAGGTATTTTATTAAATCGAAGGGAGCCTTTGGATGTTCCAACCCCACTTTTTTTTTTTTTTTTTGAACTGCTCCAGATATCGAGTTTCCTGAGGTACTCTCAAAAAAAAAAAAACAAAACAAAACGTTGGTTGATATATATTGATTGGTGTGACAGGAGGGAAGTTACCAATTGAGCCGGCTTCAATGGATGGAGCCATATCTCTCATGAAAACGCCCGAACTGGTTGGGGAGCAATGGATCGAGGAGATTGCAAGAGTGCTGAAGCCTGAGGGGAAAATCCTGATACAGACTTCTTTATCGTGTCTTCAGCTCACAGATGATAAGGTGAGTTGCTGATGCTGCATCAGAGAATTGCCATCTCTTGTTCATGTTATTATGATGTTCCAAGAAAACTTAGAAGATGCGATTTTTTTTTTGGCAGCCGAGCTTTGGGTTGGAGCGCAAGTTACTCATGGCAGGATTTCTTGAAGTACAAACTGTACAAATAAAAGCTATGTTGCCGATTGAAGCAGATGGTGATCAATTGTTAACCGTGAGTTTGGATTTTTTTTTTTCTTTTATTCTCCTTCCTCCACATCATATCATCTGCACCCTCGGAACAGCTAGCTTTCTACTCTGGCTTCCTGCAGATTAAGGGCAAGAAGGCTTCTTGGAAGATTGGGTCGTCATTCTCCCTTAAGAAAGCGACAAATACTGCTCCCAAGATTCAGATTGACGACAGTCTTCTGACTGAGGAGGACTTGAAGAAACCACAGCTACCGCCTGGGCTGATGCATATGATCAAGAGTTTTGCTTCGGTGCGTTTTCCTTGGGCATCACGAAGAAAAAAAAGTACTGAAACATTACTCTGTATACGATCGATGTTTCTGTTGCGGTGCAATTGAATTCTTTCTGTAGGAAATATCTTATGGTTTATCAATTCTAGTGCAGTTGGAGATTGTGAAGTTGGAAGCAAGAGGAAGGCCTGAAAGAAGAACTGCATGCACTTGTGGTCGGCCGGGGAAGAGCAAAGGGTGGCAGCTTGTTATCATTTTTGCAACTTGCCGTGTCTTTTGATAACTAAGTTTGTTTGATACAACTTTGGATGGTTATTTATCTTACTGTGTAAACATCCATCGTGGTCTTGGAGATGCATTTAGATGTAGTTCGTGCCCATTCAGAGGTCTTCCCCCATGTAAACTTGGGGAGAAGGTGGCACAACTGAACTTTAATCTTGCGTATCTTCCCATTAATTTTTCCCTTTACTAGATTAAGTGCCCTTCAACATTTATTATTTGATAAGGCATGGCTCGTTACTATTATGCTTGGTTGCTCGCTTACAGGTATCTCTGCCTGGGAATTTCCTTGTGGCTGGTATTTGATCAATGGGAAGTCCTAGTATATACCTCATGGTTTCTGTATAGAGTTTCGAATGGCATAGAAAATTTTGGTATACCATGTGAGCAATGGAAAGCCAAAGCAACAGATAAAACTAGACTAGAAAGGTAAAAGAAAACAAATTAAGAAAGCCGATGTAGGTCGTGGAAGCTTTATATTTGATGAAATTAGTAACTCTTGCAGCAATCTTGATGCCTTGATTATGATTGGAAAGTAAAAACAACATTGACTTCTCCTGAAATCTTAGTGTAATTAGTGTAAAACGGCATGCTACATGGAGTAGATCGACCGTGCCGACTCAAGATCTAGAACAAACACTAAATAAATAACAAAAAAGAGATGCCGAAAGAAAAATAATTAGAAAAGATAAAAAATATTTTATTAAAAAAATGAGCCACACAAAAATGCTCTCTTTTACTAGACTCCTCATCAAGGACAACTCTCACTCTCTCTTTTTTTTTTCTTTTTTTACGCCACTCGCCTTTTCTCAAGCCATACCAAAGGAGACACTAAATGTTTCTTTAAATCTTTAAATAGAGAGGGATGTTTGTTTCCTACTCAAATGCAACACTTACTACAAGATAAGGATAAGACTTGTTACTATTAAAAGATAAGGACAAGACTTATCACTACAACATGATAAGGATAAGAATTCTTGAACAATAAAACTAGCAATAATTCTCAATACTCCTCCTCATTGCAAAGTTCATGCTGACGATGCTCAGCTTGTTGCGCAAATCTTAAAACTGCCTGGCCATCAATCCTTTGTGAAGATATTTGCAAGATAATCTTTTGTAGAAACTAGAAGCAAATCAACCTCTTCATCTGCAATTTTTTATCTAATAAAATGATGATGAATTTCAATGTGCCTTGTCTTTGCATGAAATACCAGATTCTTCGTCAATCAAATTGCACTCTCATTATCACAATAAAGAGAAACAATATAGTGAGTATCCTAGCCTAAATTACCAAACGACCATATTAGCCAAGTCAACTCTTGAACTGCTATCGTGGTTGCACGACACTCAACCTCTGTAAAAAGTAATGCAATAGTAGGTTGTCTTTTATTGCACCAAGAAATAATACCAAATCCCAAGCTAAAAGAATAACCAGTGGTAGGCCTACATGTACCTACATCACCAGCATAGTTTACATCTGTAAAATTTACTGACTCGACTTTTTTCTCAAAATCTGGATTCTGGGTACTGGTCCAAATCAGGTACCAATAGGTATGAAGTAACCCTTACTTATTAATGGTATATAAAAACCATAATCAACAGTCTTAGCAATATATCTTAGGATTTGTAAAACTGCATCAAGGTGTGGCCATTGATGACATTGCATATATTGGCTAACAACGCTAACTACATAAGAAATATCTGGCCTTATGATAGTTAAATAGATCAAATTACCCACAACATGTCTATACATGGTAGGATCATCAAAAAGTTTGCCATGCTCTATACTAAACTTTAAATTTCATTTAGTTGGTGTCCACATATTGTTGCAATTAGCCAATCCATACTTATTCAATAAATCAAAAGTATATCTTTTTTGACAAATAAAAGAGCCATCCTGAAGCTTAGCTACATCAATGCCAAGAAAATATTCCAATTCACCAAATTCTTTCATCTCAAACCATATAGATAGCTATCCATGAATACTACGGACCTCATCAATGTCATCACTAGTAACAATCAAATGATCAACATAAAGACAAACAATTACTATACCTTTACTAGTATACTTCACAAATAAACTAGAGTCTGCAAAAAATAGAGAATAACCACAAAATAATAAATACTTTGCAATTTTTTCATATCATGCTCTAGGTGCTTGTTTGAAACCATACAATTTTTTTTTTAAAATTTGCAATCAAACTCAATATGAGAGAAGTCATTAGAACTAGAAGGCTACAACATATAAATATCCTTATCAAAATCATCATATAAGAAAGTATTATTGATGTCCATCTGCCACAACGACCAACTTTTGCTTGCTACTAAGGAAATAAGTACTCTAACAGTAGTTAATTTTGCCACTCGGCTAAAGGTCTCATCAAAATCAACTCCAAACTTTTGCGAAAATTCTCTTACTACAACCCTAGCTTTATAGAGTTCAATAGTATCATCACTCTTCCTCTTTACCTTATAAATCCACTTACAAGAAATAAAAAAAACACCACTAGGCAAAGGAACCAAATCCCATGTCTTGTTCTTCTTAAGAGCTGAAATCTCTTCTTTCATGGCATTCTCCCAAACACCAATGCCTTTGGCCTCATCATATGAAGTGGGTTCTAGTCGATCAACAATAGTAGAAGCATAACAATAAGCAATAGAAGAAGAATTCCAATCTCCATACTTGTCAACTGCTTTCTTCTTTCTCTTGTTTCTTGTAATGGTAATTGACCTTTAGAAGTTTCAGGTTCAACTTCATATAATTTATATCTTCTTCTTCTTTAACACTACGTTCATTTTTCTTAGCATTTGAGGCATGTACTCCAATTTTTCATGGACTTTTATCCGAAGTAGGCAAAGATGAAGAAGACTTTGTTTGTTGAGCTGAAGAATGGGAAGAAGGTTCACCAATTTTTGTGGAAATAACACCCTTTTGAGATACTCGGTCTTTATTAGAAACTGATCTAAACTCATCAGCTGGAAAATAGCATCCATCAGAAGACCATCAAGAAGAGCTCTCATCAAAAACAACATGTCTGGAGATATAAATCTTCATTGTTTTAGGATTAATGCATCTCCGACCTTTTCTAGCCTCACCATAGCTAGAAAATATACATCTGGCAGACTTAATATCTAACTTATTAAAGAATGTATCATAATAATGCCCAAAGCAAACACATCCAAACACACGAAGATGAGAAATATCAGGGCATTTTTCAAACAGTTTTTCATACGAAGTCATATTATCCAAACTTCTCAAATGTCCTATTAAGAACATAAACTGTTGTCTGCATGCATTCTGCCCAGAATTTATGCTTCACATTCTTTGCATGTGTCATACTGCGAGTGGCCTCAAATAGATGCCTATTTTTTCTGTCTGCCACAACATTCTGTTTAGAAGTGTTTGGGCAAGTAAATTGTCTACTAATGCCATATCTCATCAGATAGAGAATTTCTTTAAAATATATTCTCCACCACTATCGGTTCTTAGGCAACCAATTTTTAATTTAAAGAGATTTTCAACCAAATTTTTAAATTGGCAAAATTTCTCAAACACTTCTGCATTCTCTCTAACAAAGTAAACCCAAACATATCTAGAGAAATCATCAATAAAGGTGACTGCCTACCTCAAACCGATAAAAGATAGAGTACTAATTATTCTTGTAAGATCTGGATGTATCAACTGTAGTGGCTGAGAATATCTTGTTTGGCTCTCTTTAAAAGGTAGCCTATGTATCTTTTCATACTGGCATCTAATGCAAATAGTGTTAGTATTGACCTTCATTTTGAGAAGCCCATTAACTAGTCTCCTATATCTTTAAGTCTGTCATAATTCACATAAGCCATCTAGCATGCCATAAATCAGTGATGTCATGCTTAAGAGTCCGATCAATATAAGAATTACTGACAGACATGATATAAAGCTTGTTTGCTTTTCTGCCTTGAGTAATAAGCTTTACAGAAGCTTTAACATTAGCATAGATCTCCACAGTGTCAGGTCCAAATAAAATAGAATATCCTTTGTCCGTAATTTGTGAAATGGAAACCAATTTTTTCTTCATGCCAAGCACATAATAAACATTATTTACGAAAGCAGAAGACTAGTAGATGCTATGAGAGATATCCAAAATAGAATAAAGTGAATCATCGATAGTAGCAATAGCATCAAAACCAGTATAATCATGTAGAGAATCAAATATCTCTCTATGATCAGTCAAATGATTAGAACACCCAGAATCAATAATCCAATCACGAGCAAAATCAATATCCGACACATGACAAGAAGTAGAAACACATGCATGCTGGCTATGAAGATAAGTGTAATCAATAATAGTAGTTGTGAGAGCCCAACTACCAATTTTCATCTCTCCCCCAAGCTCTGAAGTAGAGGATGCAACATTAGATTGTTTAAGCTTCATCTTGCAATCTTGAATTTTGTGGCCAAATTTGTCACACCTATGACAATTTTTCTTGAATTTGTAATTTTTTTCTGATTAAGATTTTTATTCTTCTCAAATTCTCCAACTGGTCTTTTTTCTAAAATTTTAAATTTGTTATTCTACTTCTTATTTTTATTTTTACTCTAAGAAAGTACGGCCTCTTTTTTTTAGAGAACATAGTCAAATCACGCTTTGAGTATTAAGTGCTTCTGGATTAACAAATATATTTTCTAACTCTGCTAATGTAGGTTGTTGAGCCTATCCAGAAATAGCAAGCATATAAGCACTATACTCTTTATTCAAACCACAAACTAACAGTCTATGTTGTTTATTTTTATCATAACGAGAGTTTGGATCGAGCATACCAAGCTCATCAAACAATATCTTTTCTTTAAGAAAATATTGGGAGGTTGTAAGATTACCTTATTTGAGATAACCAATCTCGTTCTCCAAAAATTGAAGCCGAGCCTCATTAGACTTCTAGTGGAGGATAACATGAATATTCCATATTATTTTCGGCTCCTCTATCTTGAATATGTTGACGATTTTCTTCATTCATATCAGTCCTGAGAATATACATAGCATTTTCAGCTTTGATCTCCAACTTTTTTCTCATTTCTGCATTGTCTGGTGGCTTCAGGTATCTGTCTCATTTACAATCTTCCATAAATCTTGCCTGATCAAATAAAATTTGATGTCGGCCTTCCAATACGCATAATTGGTATTGTTCGATTTTTTGATCCTAACGTGTGGAGTGATTGATTATAACCCTATTTGATTTTGATGAGCTCAAAGCATTTGAGTATATCTTATGTTGTACTAATGAATTCAATCTAGTGTTTCAGTGAAATACTTGTAAATTTATGGTTAAGTGTTTCTAGATTTGGTTCAATACATTTTGGATAAGTAAAGAACTCAATTTGAACCAAAGTCTGAGACTCGAGTCGACTCCGGGAGATTACGAGTCGACTCCAAGCGTATCAGAAGCACTGGCACAGGCTCGAGTCGACTCCTGTACATTACGAGTCGACTCCGACTGAGAACAGATAGACGGACAGAAAGATCCATCTCAGAACCTGTCAACGAGTCGACTCCTGAAGAGCGCGAGTCGACTCCGATGCTTGCCGAGTCGACTCCAGGGTAGTACGAGTCGACTCCAGGGAGTAACAGACAGAAAGACAGAGAAGCTTTTTTGGACCCTGAGAGCCGAGTCGACTCCCGAAGAACTCGAGTCGACTCTGATGGTTGGCAGGTCGACTCCAAAGGAAGTGAGAGTCGACTCCCAGTGTGATACAAGGAAAAAGTCAGAGAGCAAATTTCGGACACTGAGAGCCGAGTCGACTCCCGCAAAGTCCGAGTCGACTCCAAGACAGCGCGACCCCAAAAGACAGAAGACGATATTTTCGTCTCTAAGAGGCGAGTCGACTCCAAGACAGTTCGAGTCGACTCCAAGGCAGCGCTACCCCAAAAAGACAGAAGACTGTTTTTCGGATACTGAGAGCCGAGTCGACTCCGAAACAGTTCGAGTCGACTCCAAGACGGCACGAGTCAAAAGACAGAAGATCGGAAGTTCGGACTCTGAGCGCCGAGTCGACTCCCAGAATTTTCGAGTCGACTCGAGTGAGCAAACTTGAAAAATGCATCCCTGGATTCCTTACGTCGAGTCGTCTCCAAAAGTGCCAGGTCAGCTCCAGACTTTGGGGAGTCGACTCCGGGTTAAGTCAAGTCGACTCCCAGTCGAGACAGCACTTTAATTCAAATCCGGAACAGTTGCCGAGCCGTCTCCAGAAAAGCACGAGTCGACTCCTGCAGCAGCCGAGTCGACTCCAGATCGCGCGAGTCGACTCCGATCCCAACGAAAACATTGTCAGGATGTGCAGAATGTGCAGAACGGCTAGGAGATTGTGTCTAACGGCTAGTTTCCGTGGGAAATGGCTTAAATAGCCACAGAGAACTGTAGCAAGGCAGAGAAGTGACATTCCATTCAAAGAAAACAAGAAATCTTCACCTACCAAAGAATTTCAAAGGAAAAGAAGGAAGAGGGGCATTAAACTCCATCCAACCAACTCTTCCCAGCATTAAAGAAGTCTCCTTCAGTCATCAAGTCTTCGAGACACTCAAGAGGAGACCCCGAGTTCGAGAAGCCTTCCTCTACATCTTCATAAATTTGTTTGAGGGCTCTTAACTTCTCTCTTATTTATATCGCTGAATATCTGCTTGTTAAGAAGCTTTATTTTTCTGTTTGTTTTTCAAACCACTTGTTCCTTACTTGATTCAATCAGGGGATTGAATCAAGGGTGTAAAGGTTTGTTGGTGAGCCTAGGTTGAAACCAACGGTGTAAGGGTTTGATTGTGATCCCGGAAAAACAATCGGGTGTTTCTAGTCGGTGAGCCTGGAAAAACCGACCGAGTTCGTTGTGATCTCGTAAAACAACAAGTTAGGTTGTGAGCTTGTAAAACAACCGGCTGTAATCCGAGGGGTTATAGTGAATTCCCAAGTGAGGCTTGGGGAGTGGACGTAGGAGCAAGGGTTAGCTCCGAACCACTATAAATTTCCTTGTGTTTGTGATTGCTTTGTTGTCTCTTACTTTCACTTCATTCACTTCACATAGCATCTAATTAATCCACTTGCAAAAAGTATTAATTAGTTATTCACAAACCTTTTAATTGCAATAATTATTTTAAAACCCAATTCACCCCCCCTCTTGGGTTGTCTATCTGGGCAACATAACGCACAACAAATTATTAGAAACTCTTTAACCACATGAAGCAATGAACACACGAATAACTGATCTCCAAGCCTATGTCTCTGATACTATGTAGAACGGCACACTATGCGGACTAAATTGATCGTGTCGGCCCAAGATCTAGAATAAACACCAAACAAATAACAGAAAAGAGATGCTGGAAGAAAAATAATTAGGAGAGAAAAAAATGCTTTATAAAAGAATGAGCCACACTAAAAAGCTCTCTCTCACTTCTCATCAAGAAGGACAACTCTCACTCTCTCTTTTTCTCTCCTTTCTCATACCACTCTCATTTTCTCAAGCCACACCAAAGATCCTTTTAAATATAGTGAAATGTTTGGGATAAACCTTATCACTACTAAAGGATAAGGATAAGGATTCTTGTAGAATAAAACTAGCAATGATTCTCAATAGAACTTCATCCATGGTCCGGTTTAATTGGTTTAATCATGAAAAGTTAAGCAAGTTGGTTTCATAAATGTAATCATCAAAAGTTGGTTTAGTAAATTCAAAATTCTAACATAATTAGTTTGTTATATTAGTTAAAATTTAAGGGGTCTTCAAATCAAGCATAGCTTACGCATAAAAAACCATTGTCGCTGGAATGATGTATTAATATATGTGGGACTATTTTTCCCTTTTTTAGAAAGCTTAATTTATACATCTATTCATTTATTGGATATTTATTTATTGTTTAAGGTCATATGGTTCTTTTCACTTTTTATTAAGTGTCATAAAATTGGGTTTTGGAAGTGGAGCTTTTTTTTTTTTCATTTTATGTTATATATATCAAAGTTGAGATATAAGTGATAAGGCCCAATAAAAACTTCTTACCCCAGTTTGCAGTAAAGTATTAAATTCCTATTTATCTGTTGTCGTTTTCCTTGTTGGTGAAGCAATCTAGGAATGAAATATTGGCAACATTCATTCTAAACACGTATAGTAATTTCTGGATAAGGAACACCTTTATATCGATATTATCCTATTGTAGCTCTCTGCTCAGTTCCCGTATACATCCAAAGAAATTGTTTTATACATTGATGTCTTTAGAAGGTTATATGTGCTGCCCTTTTAACAATAGTATTTCATGTGACATTAGTAGTGATCAGTACAGTTTGTGGATTTCTTTCCATTTTGAATAAGAAAGCATGCAACCTTCTGCCAGCCTTAACAGTTGGAGTAACTAGAGGGGAGTTTGGGGAAAGTGAATGTGGGCGAAAGAGAAACGAGCCATGTGAGTCCAATATAAAGTCCAATTTTGTGAAGGAGATTGTCAATAATTAGGTGGCTAGGAAGCTAATGCATGAAGGAAGGACAGGAAAGGCTGAAAAATACCTAGAACCAAAGTTAAATCAAAAGAGATGAAATTCTTATAGTCTGGTTGTATATCAATTGGTCATGCATCTTTGTTTTTTTCCATATCACTTCATATTCACATGTCAAACAATTTTGATAAGTCTGGTCACTAATATTGGATTTGGTATCAGATGCAAGGCATGATTCTAGGTTTGCGAGGTTAAGAGTATGGGAAAAAGCATATGATTAAATATAATATGCAGGGTATCTCATTTCCAAAGGGATAGGTACATCAAAAAATTATGTGGAGAAGATATATGGCACGCAACACATATAAAAGATTACAAATTAAGCAGTAGCCAGAAACATAAAATCCCAATGCAAGAATTTTCTTCCACTACAATGTCGTTTCAATTCTACGTACTCTTTTTGTCACTCGTAAATTGATAATTTACCTGGTTTAGCCTCTTTCTCTTGGTTGGATGACACATTAAAAAGAAAAGAAGAAGAAACAAAACATGCTTCTTAGCTATAAGGTGTTTTTCTGCATGTTTGCCCCATCCATGGAGGCTAAGATACTAGCACATGTTTTTTTTTTAATTAGTTAATTATTTTTAAAATCATCTTAGCAAACAGCTTTCTATAGAAAAACTGCAACTTTAGTTGCATATATACAATAATGTCTGCATTTTTTTAACCAATTTACATGCGAATTAAAGATGAAGGCACAACAATAAAAAGAGGAGCACACAACTTCTAGCTTGTACCGACCTCCCATAACTTCATTTCTTCATAATTCATGCATTATAAGAATCACAAATTAAGCAAATCAAGTACTAGCTGACTCAAACCATAACTACAGAATGCATGCGACCACTTAGATGCCATATAGTGTTTGTGGATAAGCAGTTCATCCTCTCGATCCCCGAAACCAATTCCTACCTTCTTTGTGAACCAAGAAATTAAGAGCAAACACTACGATAAGGTCGCACTAATGAAAGCATCCACTTTGTCGTTGACTTGCCTCGATAGGAATTTCATGCATATCGGTGGCTTCACTTTAGCTATGGCGAGCACTGATTGAGGTAGCGTCCATATCCCATCGCCGCATATCAAACCGGAGGCCACTGCAGGCGCAAATGCGTCCGCCTGAGCCTTGTTCACCGTCTCCCACACGAACAGTATCAAGCTCCCTACGCACATATCGATGCAAAAGTATGCCCCAATGTAGAAAGGTATCGCCATCGCCATGGGGAGTGGTATAAACCTTGCGACCTTCTTCCCGGAGAAATCTCTTCCCAGGTTGATGAGAATGGCGGCAGCGAAGAAAACGTAGCAGAAAGTGAGGCAGTGCTTCGGCAGCGACGAGAAGCCATCGACGCCGAGTATTGCGATGCCCCGGTAGATAGAGGCGTAGGGTGCTGGGTATTCACTCCCAGATAAGCCGAGGTCATCGAAGGCCTTGTAGAAAAGCCAGAAGACACATGGAGCAATCACACAACCCATTGCGGTGCCAATTATTTGGCTAACAAACATGGACCTTGGTGAGGCCAGCGTCAGGTATCCTGTTTTGAAGTCTTGCATGAGGTCCGAAGCGGTGGACACGATGCTCATCATGACGCCGCAAGCTGCAAGGCCTGCTATCACGCCGCCGTTTGAAGCACCTGCCCAAGCTCCAAAAAGGAAAATGGCGAGCTTTCCATAGGCGGAGGCGAGAGACCAATCGGTGAGGCCGCAACCATAAGCGTTGCAGAAGGCTAGTACTGGTGCGAAGATGTAGGCAAGCAAGACAAAGTACCATTTAAGCTGTGGGAAAATGTGAGGAAGGGTGGCGATGGAGATGGCTGCGATGGCAACATAGCCCCCAAATGCAATTCGTTTTGGAATTTGATCTTTAATGAAGAATTCGGTTCGACGTCGGTCGTCGAAGGATATTGGAGGGGTGGCGGCGGTCGGACGATCATCATCTGAGATAGGAAGCGTGCTCCTGGAACCTTTACTCCGTGCCATGGAAATGAAGGAGAAAATAACTCGAGATAGGACTTTGATGAAGTTGTAGAGGCCATCCCCGAGGATCAGGGCGATGGCTATGAAGACCTGCAGAATGGAAGAAAACATGAACTTGAGAACAGGCTTGAGTGAAAGGTTGCAACTTGGTGAAGGAGTACGTCGTCAATGTTTCCGGAGTACTTTAAATACAAAACTAATCGCGGATAGCTACCCTGTAGCCCTGCAAGCCATGAAGATCGCCTAGGCCGAGACCTGGTGGGTACCAACTGCCCTCTTTTTTACCTATAAGCGGCCACATGATTCCCCAAGAAAGGATGGCTCCAAGGAGAACGGAAATGTTCACAATATATGGGCATATCATTCCAACTCCGACATAAGCTGCGGAAAAGTTGAAGTAAAACCTGGAAAAATAAAGAAAATTATATCACCAAGATGTAGATATATAATCAAGCTAGGACAATGATGATTTTAACAAATAAATCAACTAGGCTTAATTGGGTGCCTAGAAACATTTTTAGTATTAAGCCCCTTTCAGTAAATGAACAAGAAGAGGAAGAAGCAAGAATTAATTGCAAGAAGTGATGTAAATTAAGTCCATGCAGCTTACGTGTTCTTGTAGGCTTGAAGACCTAATGAGGGAAAAACTTGGAATCCACACTGATCATTGGAACTGTAGAACCACTGAAAGAATCCCCACAGGAAGCTAAAGGTGAAAAACTTGCCTAATGTCCTTACTTGTTTCCTGAAAAAAAAAACAAAGAAAAAGAATAAAATCATACAGCACAGAGGACAAAACAGTAAACATGAAAAAATGTTCAGGCGTCGATCGTAGGTCTTTTAAGCTCTTTTTCGGCAGTTACTTTGCTAGCTTGGCACCCTGAGGAGTGTGAAAGCCATTGATGAGGAATGCTGTTGCAGTACCGCTTGGATAGATCAGTTTGTAGTCGATGATCATGATCTGATGAAAGAAGTTACTGATGATGAATATTTGACAATACTAAATGCACTAATTTGAAAAAGCTTTCGAAACAAAGACATGCCGTTGCAACTTAAGACCTCACTCCAAAAAGTCTGGTCGGAAAGTATTATTTGAATTTTTTTAGCATTGTATAAGTACCAAAAGTCTACCATATATAGATTCTGATCACATACTCGCCCCCTTAAGCTCTGACATCCTCTTCAAGCTAACAATCCAAATCAAATCACAAGCACCATAATTAATAACTATAGTCAACCCCCATAAATATGTGTTGCGGGCCATAGGCCGGATCCGCTCTGGTACCTTTTGTTACCATTTGTTATAACCTAAAATTTTAATCCAAAAAGTCTAGTCAGAAACTATTATTTGAATTTTTTAAAGTACCAAAGGTCTACTTATAGAGATTCTTACATACCCCCCCCCAAATTAAGCTCCGACATCTTCTCCAGGCTAAATATCCAAATTTATTAAAATCTACCTAAAATCTCAATCCAGAAAAGCTATCCGAAAGGCGTTATTTAGGTTCTTTCATCCTATATAAATATACAGGACCTATCTCGTACATAGTCTATATAGGACTAAACATATGGCCGCACGGATGGAGGAGTGTCCTATTATCCATGAGCCGACCCAAACATGATTGGGTAATACGGTATAATTTATTGCATAAAAACATTTAACTACATAAGTCAAGGAGAAGTACCTTTCTGAGGGGCACAAGGGAGAAGAGACCAAGAAAACTAACGACGAAGAGAAAACCAATTATCCACCCTAATCTTGGGTCTTTGATGTTTTGTGCATCATTGTCTTCCGTTGCTTGTCCGGCAATTCTTCCACTCATGCCGAAAAGGTAACTGCCAAAGCCACCTGCATAGAAGGATACAACACAATACAAGGAAAAGGCTTTCAGCCAGTGAGAGAGCGAGAGGAGCGATAATTATTATAAGAACTAAAACAATTAAGTAGGATACCGGCTTACCGCTGAAGGCGATGCCGGAGGCGGCAACCACGCACGTCTGAATGACGGTGTTCTCCTGGCGGGTGAAGGGCTTCTGGAGGCAGCCCGTCATCTGGAGGGCTTTGGTCCACAGCCTGACGAAGAAGAAGCCGAGGAGGCCGGCAGCTATGTTGAGCGAGGGAACGATACCGGTGGTGAGGCCAAGTTTCATCACGATAAAGCTGAACATGATTGCGAGGAAGGCGGCCACCGCCAGGGCTCGAAACGTGAGCTGCTCCCGCCAGGGCGGCACCTCTTTCCCCTCGAACACCTTCTCGATCGGCACCGTTTCCTCTTCTTCTCTCCCTTCTTCCGTCGTCTCCTTCTTGCCCTTCTTCCTCCGGTGGCTCAGCTGGCTCATCTCCTCCATCTCCTCCTCCTCCTCCTCCTCCTCAATGGCTGCCTCGTGGTTCGTGACGCCACCCTCTAGCCTGCCGTTGCCATTCTCTTCCGTGCCCATTTCAGACCGGACTGGATCAGAGAGGGATGAGATGAATGGCAATTAAAGATGGGTATATAAGTGTTGTATATAGCTCTCTCTCTCTCTCTCTCTCTCTCTCTGGAGCAGGAATCTGAATCTCTCGCTATTTATAAACTCATCATAGAGTGGGAACTTGATTCCTAGCTGCGTGGAAAGAATGGTGCATACTGCCGATGTGTATGGCCCGTGATGGTGAATTAATGAATTAAGGATGGTAGCCTCCTGGAAGTGGCCGCTAAGGAGCTGCTTAAATGGACGTTTACGAAGGGGACATTTGGATCGACGATTCAGCCGAGGACAAACTGATCATTTTAGTATCATCTTTTTTAACTGCGAGAACAATGGCCGGGGAGAGGCGTTCACATTGAACGACGTAAGGGACACGGGGCCCGGCATGCTTCCAAAATGGAAGAGGCTCGATATTTTGCGATTAATTAAGTAGGGGTGCAGGTGAGACAGGGTAGAGCCGGATCTATTTACTAGGGACCGGTGTCCTTATATGGAAACCCATATGAGGCAGGAATCCTAGGTTACGCACAATCCAAATTAAAAACATATGGATGGAGAATCCACCATATATATCGATCCGATGGAATCTCTATGCCTTGTGGGGTTTTTGCTGGTTGTTGGGAAGTTCGAGCGATTAGTTTTTGCGAACAACCAGGAAATGGAAATGGAGCACAGCCGATTGTAAAAATGTCAGACAAGAACATACGGGAAATAATGGCAGGAAACAGCTCACGCAAGTTCTGTACACGTATTTCAGACCAATTTTTCCAAGAAATGGGAAAGTTGAAAACTTCTAGTCCTCAAGTGGAACATGCATCGCGGTGGGTGGACTTGTGGCTTAATTGGAAAAGAGTCCAGGAATTAATGGGTGAAAACGACCTCTCAGGCTTAGGTTTGAGGTGTGGTGCTCTTTGGATTGCAAGTCTCGTTTTTGGCCTAAAAGAACCCTAATGGACTTCAGGTGCTGAGAATAAAAGGCCTGATCAAAGAAATGAGGTTGCAGAAAGAGAGTGGATATGGTAGAATTTGGGTACCTTGGAAGAATATTGTGTGAAAGAAATGTTCAAAATTCATGCTTAAGGTAAGAGTGTCAAACATCAAGGACTGCAGATAAATCTGAAAGGAAGAGATTCTTGCAAGCCGGATTTTGCACCCACTGATTGCAGCCGCACTGTCAAACAATCCCATTAAGTTTGGTCATTAATAATTGGCATCGGTACCGGATGCACGACATTTTATCATTTCTGCAAACAGCCCTCTCTCATAAAACTTCAGCTTTATTTACATACATATGGTAATGTCTGCACTTTGCCAACCCATTTACAATTGATATACCAAGACATGAGAACTTCTAGCTTGGTGTAGTCCCCCTAGAAGTCATGCATTATAAGAAATACCAGGTGACTTAAACAGCAGCTGCAGAATGCTTGCCCCCACCTTAGGTGCTTCAGTGTTTGTTGATAAGCAGCTTACCTAGTTGATCCCTGAATATATTCCTTATTTTTGGTTTCTGGTCTGCCCCAAGATGAAGAAACTACGATAACTTGGCAATGAAATGATCCACTTTGTCAATCTATTCCCTTGACAGGAACTTCATGCATATCGGCGGCTTCACGTTAGCCAGAGCTAGCAGAGATTCAGGTAAAGTCCACATCCCATGACCACATATCAAACCAGAGGCCGCTGCAGGACCAAATGCATCTGCCTGGGTCTTGTTAATCTTTTCCCACACAAACAATATCAAGCTCCCTACACACATATCAATGGCAAAGTATGACCCAATATAGAGAGGTATCGCCATTGCCATAGGGAGAGGTATGAACCTCGCCACCTTCTGCGGGGACAAATCTCTAATCAAGTTAATGAGAACAGCAGCAGCACAGAATATGCAGCAGAGAGTGAGGCAGTGCTTTGGTAGTGATGAGAAGCCATCGACACCAAGTATTGCTATGTTCCGGAAAATAAGGGCATTGGGAGCTGGATATTCACTATTAGGCAAGCCAAGTTCATTGAAAGCCTTGTAGAAAAGCCAGAAAACACATGGAGCAATCACACAACCCATTGCGGTGCCAATTATTTGGCTAACAAACATGGACCTCGGCGAGGCTAATGTCAGGTATCCCGTCTTGAAGTCCTGCATGAGATCTGAAGCTGTGGCCACAATGCTCATCATTACACCACAAGCTGCAAGGCCTGCTAGCACACCACCATGAGAGGCACCTGCCCAAGCTCCAATAAGAAATATGGCAAGCTTCCCGTAGGCGGTGGCAAGAGACCAATCAGTGAGGCCAAAACCATAGGCATTGCCGAAGGCTAATACAGGTGCAAAGATGTAAGAAACCAACACATAGTACCATTTCAGTTGAGGGAAGATGTGGGGAAGGGTGGCAATGGAGATGGAGGCAACAACAACATAGCCCCCATATGCGACTGATTTTGGAATTTGATCTTTAAGAAATATTTCAATTCGGCGTTGGTCATCAAAGGATATGATGGTAGTTGTGGTGATAGGATGACCATTATCCGAGACAGGAAGCGTGCTTGTGGAACCTTGGCTACGCATTATGGAAATGATGGAGGACATTGTTCGAGATAGGACCTTAAGGAAGTTGTAGAGACCATCTCCAAGAATCATGGCAATGGCTATGAAGACCTGTAGAAGACAACATGAATGTAATAACAAGGTTGAGTGTAATAATCACAACTTGGTTAGATTTACTTAAACAAGTTCTGGGAGTGGTAGTTTTAGTTGAAACACGAGCAAGAACAACAGAAGAAAGAAAAAAGAGGGGATAATCACCCTATAGCCCTGCAAGCTCTGAAGACTGCTTGATGGGATATCTGCAGGGTACCAACTGCCCTTCATATTACCTATGAGAGGCCACATGATTCCCCATGAAAGGATGCCTCCGAGTAGAAGAGATATGTTCACAATGTATGGGCAGATCATTCCAACTCCAACATACATTGCGGAGAAATCAAAGAAAAACCTGTGGCAATATTAATGTCTTATCAGCAACATGTAGATTATCAAGATACAAGAATGATGATTTTAACAACTAAATCACTTAAAGCTAAGTTCTTTCTTTTATATAATGAGAAGATATATACAAATATCTTACATATTAAATTAAGGCCCCTTTGCTGGAAGAAATGAATGAAATGAAATTAAAGTTGAAGCATGTTACTTGTTTTCATAAGCTTTAAGACCAAGTGTAGGGAAGGCTGCAAATCCACAATCGTCACCAGCAGTGTAGAACCACTGGAAGAATCCCCAAAGGAAACTGAAGACAAAGAACTTGCCCAACGCCCTTACCTGTTTCCTGAAATATACAACAGATTCATGTAACACAAGGGGAAAAAATTAAAAATGCAAATGGTGCAGACGTAGTTGATTCATAGGATCTTTTAGGAGTTACTTTGCTTTCTTTGCACCCTCAGGAGTGTGGAAGCCATTAATAAGAAAAGCAGTTGCAGTACCACTTGGGTAGATCAGCTTGTAGTCAATGATCATGATCTGAAACATATTTTTGATTAGAAAAATTAACCAAATCACCATCCAAGAGAAGCTTATGTGAAATAAAGACACGAAAGCTCAAAGTTTTAATTGCAATCAGTTGATGGATTGAATGCATGGACAGTTTTCCATCGAGACACTTGAAACACTAGATATATATGTTGGGGAAGAATTACCTTTCTTAGAGGCACAAGGGAGAAGAGTCCAAGAAAACTAACGGCAAAGAGAAATCCAATCATCCATCCTAATTTTGGATCTTTGATGTTCTGCTCATTGTTCGCTTCTGATGCTTGATTGGCAATTCTTCCGCTCATACCAAAAAGGTAATTTCCAAAGCCACCTGTTCATAAGGATAGAATTGTATAATTGACACCCAAATTACAAGAACAAACAGTACTACAGACTAATCTACCGATGAAAATCAAGCATCCCAAAATTTTGTTTCTAGAAGAAAAATCTAATACCTTGTTATGTCACATTATTTTTCTTGGAAAAATGCAATCAAGAAATAATGATGTCACAAATTTCTTTTTCCTCTTTGTGTAATTAAATGGGATATCACTCACCAAGTAACAATAATCTCTACAATGTACTCAAGCAATTAACAAGCAAAAATAATAAAGCAATCCACACACAAGAGGCAACATAATTTTTAATATGAAAAATCCTTCGATATGAAGAAAAAAATCATGGGGCCTAGTCTAGCCAAAAACTTTCTCTATTTAGAATAAAGAGATTACAATAGATCATCTCTAGTTCAATTAAAGTCTATACAAACATCAACAAGATTTAATTTTGGCTTATACAACAAGAACATTCATCACCAATAAGGCAGATTTTAACAATAAACAGCAAAATAGATGATAGATGTCATCAAATATTGATGCTTAAAATAATCAATAGAGAAAGTTTTTCAAAGATCCAAACCATTCAATCTATAGCTCTCAATGCCGTAACAATATACTGAAATTTCAGCCAAATCTGGATAAAATCAACCATCCAACCATCCGACAAAGCAACACCTTTTCTTTCTCTTCCTCTTCTCTGTTTTATTTTTTTTGTTTTTCATTTTTTGTAAAGCCCTAGACTCCCCGATTTCTTTACGATTACCTCACCCAGGTCGGCGGTTTTCTTCTTATCTTATTTTTTTTTAAATTCAAATGAGGTGGGTCCCACATGAGGATGGACCACACCAACAAACCTCCCCCTCCTAACTCATGTGGGGGGTTCCACTAAGCCTGCTTTCTCTCTACAAGCAATAATTTTTTCAATAGGCAAGATTTTAGGCATCATATCTGACCTATTATCATCAGTATGGATTTTTTCAAGACACCGTAACTTCATCTCCAAAGCATCCCGAACCCAATGATATCTTATATCAATGTACTTGAATCTCGAGTAAAATGTTGGATAGCTGGAGAGATGGATGGCACTTTGACTGTCAGAATAAAGTATATTTTCTCTTGTTCTTGGCCCAACTCTTATAGAAAATTTTTTATCCATAAAAGTTCTTTACAAACTTCTGTAACTACAATATACTCAGTCTCCGTAGTTGACAAAGTAACACATTATTATAACTTAGATTGCCATGACACTGCTCCTCCTGAAAAGTTATCAAGTACCATGATGTAGATTTTCTAGAATCTATATCACCAGCCATATCTGCATCTGTGTATCCATCCAACGTAGATTTACCATTACCAAAACTTAAATAGACTCTAGAAGTGCCTCTAAGATACCTGAGAATTAATTTAACAGTTGTCCAATGTTTTTTGCCAAGATTAGAAAGAAACCAACTTACAGCACCAACTGCATGAGTAATATCTGACCTTGTGCAAACCATGACATACATCAAACTGCCAACTGCGGATGCATAAGGAATCTTCTTCATTTCTTCTTTATCTTTTTAACTTGTAAGGCACCGCTTGAAACTTAACTTGAAGTGACCTGCAAGTGGAGAGCAAACTGGTTTGGATTTACTTATATTGAACCTTTCTAACACTTTCTCGATATATCTCTTTTGAGATAACCAAATCTTTCCATTCTTCTTGTCTGGAGTAATTCTCATGCCAAGGATTTGTTTAGTCGGCCATAAGTCCTTCATGACAAAGAACTTGCTTAACTCTCTTTTCAAGCTTTCAATCTTCTTAGCATTGTGGCCAACAATCAACATGTCATCTACATAAAGCAATAGAATAATAAAAATTTTATTAGAGAATCTCTTCATAAACACACAATGATCAGAAGCAGTTTTACTGTACCCTTGGTCCATCATAAATGAATCAAATTTTTATACTATTGTCGCAGTGCCTGCTTGAGCCCATACAGACTCTTCTTTAATCTGCATAGGAGATCCTCTTTTCCTTTAACTATGAACCCTTATGGCTCCTCCATGAAATTTTTCTTCTCTTAGCCACCATGAAGACATCTTGACCACAGGTGAAAATTTTTTCAAAGTCAATATCCTTTTTTGACCAAAACCTTTCACAACCAATCGTGCCTTGTACCTTGGCTGTGAGCTCTTCTCTTCGGTCTTCAACCTGAACACCCACTTATTCTTGAGTGATCTCTTACTTTTAGGAAGTTCCATCAACTTAAATATGCGGTTCTCATGCAAGAATTTTATCTCCTCCTGCATAGTTTTTAACCACTCTCTCCTTTGTTCATGATTTATAGCCTCTTGGCAGCATTCTGGTTCTTTTCTATTAGTGATCATCACATACTCACAAGGAGAATATCTCTAGAAAGGTTGGTGCTTTCTAGTAGATCTTCTCAACTGAGGCTTAACTGGTAGTTTGGAGGGTCTTGCTCAATATGCTCATCCGGCGCATCATTGTCAGGTGCGGGCTCATCAACTGTGTTATCATTTTTCTGTACATCTTTTTTATTGTCATCATTCATCATGGTTGGAGGCATTGGACCAAATCAACATAATTTCCAATGACAGACTTCGGACTCTCAACCTTTCCAAAATTTTTAATAGTCTAGTTTTCTAGAAACACAACATCTCTGCTTCTGATAACTTTCTTATCAACTGGATCCCATAATCTATAACCAAACTCTTCATGTGCATAACCTAGGAAGATACAATGTTTAGACTTGCCATCAAGCTTGGATCTCTCGGCTTTAGGAATGTGAATAATTGCCCTATAGCCAAACACTCTCAAGTGATCATATAACACATCTTTTTTCAATCCACACTCTTTCTAGTACATCACCTTTAACAGGAACTCAAGGAGAAAGGTTGATCAAATCCACTACAGTTCTCATTGCTTCACTCCAAAAAGATTTAGGCAATTTAGCATGAGAGAGCATACTCTAATTTTTTTTACAAATAGTACAGTTTATTCTCTCAGCAACTCCATTATGTTGAAAAATTTTAGGAACGATTTTTTCAAGCCTGATGCTATGATCTCAACAATATTTTTCAAATAGACGTCTGTATTTACCGCCATTATCTACTCGAATACATTGCAGTTGTCTTCTCATTTCTCTTTCAATACTAGCATGAAAATACTTGAATACATCGAGGACCTGGTCTTTAAATTTTAAAGCAAAGGCCCATACTTTTTTAGAATAATCATCAATAAAAGTAACAAAATATAAAGCACCACCAAGAGTTCTAGCGTCTATAGTGTAAACATCAATGAGAATTAAATCTAAAATACGTCGCCGGAGTAGAGATGAACGATCCCTTTCAAAGCAGGTAAAGCCCTTCTTCATAATTTATTTTTGTAGATCTAGTTTAGAAATTAAGTCGAATAAAAAAAATGGAAGGAAGAGGGTGGCGGGCGCCGGCTGCGGTGGCCGCGAACTGCGTCGGCCGCAAGCCGCGGCGGCCGCAAGGGGCGGCCGGTGCCGTGACCGGCCGGGGAGCGCCGCCGGCTGCGGCTCGGGCTCTCCCCGAGCCAGATCTCCCGTCCGCGGGAGAAGAAAGAAAAAAAAACAAAAAAACAAAACTTACCGGTGGTCGATCCGCAACCGCGGGCGCCGGCCTCGGCCGCAGGTCGCAGGCCATGGGTTGCCGGCCGTGGGACGCCGACGCGGCCGCAGGCCGCCGATGCGCCCCGAGCACGACCACGGGCATGGCCGCGGGTGCGGCCGTGGGCGCCGCAGGCCGGCCGCCGGGCACCATTGGCCGCTGCCCGTTCCTCCCAAGCCTCCCGAGCTCACCCTCCTTCCCCCACGGGAGAAGAAATGAGAAGAAAGGGGGAAGGAGAAGTCGGGAGAAGAGAAGAGGAAGAGAAGGAAAAGAAAGAAGAAAGAATGGGAGAAGAAGGTTCGGAAATGAAGAAGGAAGAAAAAAAAAAGAGAAGAAAAGAAGAAAAAGAAAAGAAAAAGAAAAGAAAAGAAAAAAAAAGAAAAAAGAGAGAGACCCTTAACGGGTCCGACCTAACGGGTCGGATCCGAGTTCGGGTGCGAACCTGTTAGGCCCAAATAAAAGAAAAGAAAAAAAAAAGGTTTAGCCAAATTTGACTAAACCCGAGCCCAATCAGATTGGGCTAAGCCTGGACAAATCCAAACTATAAATTGGATTAAATCCGAACCAAATTAAGCCCAATTGAGTTGGATCCGAACCCAATTAAGCAGAGTTAGCCTCAACAGACCCAATTGAATATGAATCAAGCCCAATTCAAACCCAGTTCAACTAAATTAAGGCCAAATTGGCCCGAAAGGGACTAGACCCAATCAGAAACCGGGCCCAATTCTTTAATTAAAGATCCAATTGACCTATGTGAACCCTATCTGGTTCTAAATCGAGCCCAAGGGCTCTAAATTAGGTAAATTGGACTTGAGATCCAAGCAAGTAAATTCATGTTATGATAAATTAGAAAATTATGAAATAAATAGAGAATAATGTGACCCCTATGTGATTTATTTAGGTGATCAAGGATTTGTCACCCGGACGTAAGAAATTGGAAAACAAATTGTTGTAAGTAACCTTGGCACTGATCTTAAAGTTTTCAAATTACTGTTTATTTATAATTATGAAAATATATTCGTTATGATACATTTTTTTAAAAGTAGGATCAAGTATATGATTGCATGTGATTCATGAATTTGATTAAAGAGCATCCTCCATGAATATTTGATGGTGTATATGGGGGGGATTTATGAAATGCAGCTCTATATTGTTTGCCAGCTAAATAATGAGTACAAGTCTTTAGGAGCATATCTTTTATAGAAAAAAGTTTTTTTTTGGTCAGATTGTTAAGTCCCTTCTCACTCAGGTGTCCAAGCCGCATATGCCATAATTCAATAAAGGAGTCTTTCCTCTTGCATAATTTTGCTTGCATCATGCAAAGTGTGCTTGATTTCCTTCCTCTTGCTACCACTAGAGAACCTTTGGTAAGTTTTCATTTTCTCTCACCGTAGTGGTTGTGGTAACCTTCATCATCAAGTACTCTAGTAGAGATCAAGTGGAGGCGGATATCTGGAATATGTATCATATTTTTCAGCAATAGTTGACACTCAATGCTGGTTTCCAAGCAAACGTCTTTCGTGCTCACAATCTTAGTTACTCCATCATTTTTCATCCTCGCACAGCCAAAATCCTACTACTGTAGGATGTGAAGAAGTTCCGTCGATGAATAACATAAAAAAAGATATCTGAGTCAACAACCCAGGTACAATCCTGGCATGTAAGATTTACGCAAGCATCATCACAAATAATACCGACATCACCATTAGATGCAAGTGATGTTGTACCTTTTTTTTCCTTCTTTTCTTCACCTCTTCCTCTTGATTGCTCTTTTTTAAATTTTTTGCACTCACTTTTCATATGCCCTAGCTTACCACAATAAAAATATTTGATCTCTTTTCTGAATTTGGACATTTTTCTTGACTTATCATGATTGTTAGAATTTTGCAAGATTCTAGTTTCACTTCTCGTCCACCTTTTTGTAACCAATGCCTTTGACTGTGTAGTCATACCATGTTCTCTTCTTCTGGTCTCCTCATTAAGCATGTTATCATCAATGTTACTATACTACTAGAACTTGAGTTACTAAGTGATACAACTAGAGTTTTTCAACTATTAGCCAAGAAGCTAAGCAACAACAATGCTTGCAACTCATCATCTAACATCGTTTTCATAGTATTTAGCTGATTTACCACATTCTAAAATCTAGTCAAATGCTCGACCACTGAACTTCACTCCTTATATTTCACATTCACAAGCTTTCTAATCAAGAAAGCAGCCTTCTCTCCTTAAGTTGTTCAAAAGCAGTCTTACAAAATTTTAAAATAGCATATGGCAACTCAAATGTCCAAACTAATCTAGCTAAAATGCTAATAACTAAAGGAATCATCGAAAATCTAACGCATTCCCCAATCTTGTGCGATCAAGCCTCTAGATCTGAAAAATAGAGAAAATAAGATAATGAGCTACACTAGCCCAGTAAGCAACAAAATACCCCATAGTGGGGTTGGAGCATATCACATGATAAATCAAAATACAAAATAATGACTAGGAATTAAATCACAAATAAGCATATTTTTGTTAAAATTTATTAAGTATTTTCATAAAAACTCTAATACTAAAATCTCAACATAAATCGGCTAAGGCCACGCAACCTAGTGGCGTGGGTTGCACAAGGTGTCAAATCCACTATTTTTATCCACCGATGGCAGTTGGTGTTGCACAAAGTGCCAAATCCACTATATTTATCCACCGATGGCAGCCGATGTTGCACAAAAGTGCCAAATCCACTATATTTATCCACCGATGGCAGCCGATGTCCAAATCTACTATTCTAATTACCGATGGCGCGGTGTCGAAACCGGTTCATCACAGATACAAGTCGACAGGGCCAACAAATAATCCCCATTGGCGGAGCCAGAACAAATCATAGCCATGCTGAGGATATATACATATAAAAATAGATTTCATAAATTTTCTAGTCATATTTTACGGATTTCAAAGCATATAACAAAATTTTGAAATGAAATTTAACATGCTTGACCCATTTCACTAAGTACAAAACATATTTCAAAATTAAATCATCTAATAATTACTTTGCCAAATACTTTGAAAAATATACTTTGAAGTATTAAGTTACTTACCTCTTCTCGCTTAACTCCTACTTTAGGAACGCGGATCAGGTTCACCTATTTAAATTTAATTAATTTCTTTGTTAATTTCAGAGCTAAGCAAAACCAAAAATAATACTATTGGACACGGTCCGACAGGGCCCAGAGTTGGCCCATAATGAGCATGGCCCGATAGGGCACACATCGGACACGGCCCAATGGGCCCGCATAGACCCGACCCAATAAGGCCCCCAAAGTTGGCCTCTAAATGGATCATTTATGCAATAAAATTTATTGCAGGGACTAATACCTAATTACAGAGTATTGTTCCATGATAAAACTTGAGTAAAGGGACCAAACAAATATTTGAGGACCTTTATGTAATAAACCTTTCTTATAGGGATCAAACATAAATTACAGAAGATCCTTTTTGTAAAATAATATATTGTCAAGGGCTTAACTGCAAAATTCTATTTTATTGGCCAAACGACTTCTGATTTCGAGTTTCGAGTTTTGGGTCTGAATTGGGCCTAGATTGGGCCCACAAAAAGGATACAACCAATCTGGGCCCAACACGATTGAATTGGGCCCAAGTTGTGCCCATAGTGAACTGGGCCCAAGCTTGGCCCACGATGGGCCTTCTTCCCCAAACTCTCATGGGCAGGGGAAGAAGGGAGCCGGGAGGAGGGAAGGGCCAGCTGGGTGACCGACCTAGGCGGCCTGGGGCCGTCGCCCCGGTCGACGGCCAGCCGGCCGCAGTGGCGATTGGTGGCCGTCGCGGCGACGGGGGCAGATAACAACCGGGCATGGTCTCGGTTTGGGGCCAAAACAAAGGGAGGATTCAAGCTATTTGGCATGAAATAAAGGGCAAAAAGAGGGCTTACCGGTGATTGACGGAGGCGGCGGAGTGGCCGGTGCTTCCGATGGCGAAACAAATCTCAGAATAGGGCTCGAAAGAAACAGAGAGGGAGAAGGAAAAGAGAGCTTGTCGAATCTCAAGGCGGTGGCCAGAGGTAAGGAAGGAGGAGGATGAAAGGAAGGAGGAGGAGAAGAAGGCTCAGTTGGTGATCTCAGGAGGAGGAAATGGGGGTTTTTTATCACCCCATTATAATGGCTCTCCACCGGAGAAATCGCGGTGGTCGAGCGAAATCCACGGCCGCGGATTGGCTGGAGGGGGTGCCGCGGGATGCCCGCGGCGCCTTCGCCCCAGTTGCCCCCAGAGGAGCCGGAGAAGATCGCGATAACGATCCTCTGTTCCGACTCCTTCCAAAATAGGAATGGGGCTGAAGTCGGCTGGGGCTACCGACTTCAGCCTCGTATCTCACATTCTCTCTCTCTTAAGAATATTTCGTTCTCGAAATTCAACATACCTTAGCTTGCAAAAAGTTCTGGTGTCTACTATTGTGGCAATATACGCCATACTCTCCTTTCTGAGTAGCCGCTTAGTTTGCATAGCAAAGACAACTCAAGGAGAAGTAGAAGCACCACTACCCATGAAGCTGAATTCAGTGTCCCCTAAGATTTGGAAGTTTACCTCCTTTTTTTTATGGTGGTTAATGGTAGCAAAATGTGACGCTAACCAGTCCATTTCAAGAATTATGTCAAAGTTATGCATATCTATAACTATCAAATCAGCAGGCAAGTCTCTACCTACAATCTGAACTGGACAAGTCTTGCAGACCTGATTACCAATTATCCCACTTCCGGCAGGGGTGCTAACATGCAAATCATACTCTAACGGCACACAAGGTAGGTCATGTTTTCGCACAAATGTCGATGACACAGGGAATGTGTAGCACCAAAATCAAATAATAGATGAGCAGAAGCAGAAGCAATCGGTAGTATACTTGACACCACAGTGTTGGATGCCTGAGCATCTTGCTGAGTCAGTGCGTAAATACGACCCTATGTGTGCGGTCTTCCCCCTGTCTGCTGCTTAGGAGAAGAAGGCTGAGCTGACTGAACCGAAGCAGGAGAAGCTTGTACTTGTTGGGTCCCTGTAGCTTGGGGCCTCTGAACTGATTGTGATACTTGCCGATTGCGAGGGCACTCTGCTATCTTATGACCCTATTGGCCACATCTGAAATAGGCGCCAGATAACCGTCTACAGAGTTCTGTCTTATGAGCACCTCCACTTGCTTCACATTTAGACTCATCTTGTTGAATAGTCTCTCCATAAGATCCCTGCTTTTCTGATTGCCAAGATCTATTACGAGATTTCACTGTCATGCTAGAATTTTGTCCACTATGAGTATCATCTCTGCTCCTCTTTTTTTGTATTCTATCTTTTGTATCTTGTGTTTTCTTCCAGACAATTCCTATATTCTTGGCCCTGTCTACCAAGTCATCATAGTTTGTTGAGTGCACTGCGGCCAAACCCCGATGTAAGTGAGGCTTCAATCCTTCTTCAAATCTCCTCATCTGGGATTCTGCATCCATGACGAGGGTGGGAACAAACCGAAATAGCCTGTCAAACTCTGCCTCATACTCATCCACGCTCATAGTTTCTTGAGATAGATTTAGAAATTCCATCTCTAGCTCCCTAAGGCGACTTGAAGGGAAATACTTGGAGTAGAATGTTGTACGAAACCTCTGCCAGGTAGTTGGCTCATGCTCATGTGCCAATGTGCGCTCCACAGACATCCACCAATGATGAGCTTGGTCCTGGAGCATATAGATGGCAAATCTGACCTTCTCTTCATCAGTGTACTCCATTGCCCTGAAGACTTTCTCCATTTCATCGATCCAAGCTTTAGCCTCCTGAGGACTAGTGGTGCCTTTAAAAGTCGAAGGAGCCATTTTCTTGAATTCCGCTACACTCCTTCTTTGCTCAGGAGGAGCAACATCCCGCTGGACTGGTTGCTGAGGTTGTTGCCTCTGTTGGCATACTAACCCAACAACCTCCTCAATCAGTTCGAGCACCCGAGTTTGATTCCTGACAACAATTTCTGGAGTTATTGTTGGTTGACCAACCCCTCTTTCTGGGTGACTTCCAGAGGCCTCATTCTGGGGCCTCGAGCTTTGAGATGCTTCGGCCACTTGGTTAGTGGGGACTGTACCCTGAGAGCCCCCAACCATCTAATTCAGACTACGGACACGGCGAGGCAGTATTCTGATTCAATAAAATAGACAATGTCAAACAGAATAATACGAAATAATTAGCAAAACAAAGTAATATTATCCCCCTGTCTAGTTTCTACCCATCTCTCGACCTTTCCAACGAATTCTAGGATCCTAAAACTTAGGCTCAAATGTAAATATTTTAATTATGATCCCTAGCGATCTTAACCTAGCTCTGATATCACCAAATCTGTCACACCCCAAGCCTGGAGCGCGGCAGACGCTGCACGCCCGTACGGCGGGCCGCACAGGCGTGCAAGGCACCGGAACATATCGAAGCAATTACAAATGCTTAAAATTGGCATAAATAATTAAGTTGTTCAAAAGCAGTCTTACAAAATTTCAAAATAGCACATGGCAACATAATTCAAATGTCCAAGCTAATCTAGCTAAAATGCTAATAACTGAAGGAATCATCAAAAATCTAAAGCACTCCCCAATCTTGTGTGATCAAACCTCTGGATCTGAAAAACAGAGAAAATAAGATAATGAACTACACTACCCTAGTGAGCAACAAAATACCCTAGAGTGGGGTCGGAGCATATCAAATGATAAATCAAAACACAAAATAATGACTGGGAATTAAATCACAAATAAGCATATTTTCTTTTAAAATTTATTAAGTATTTTCATAAAAACTCTGATACTAAAATCTCAACATAAATCGGCTAAGGCCACGTAACCCAGTGACGTGGGTTGCACAAGGTGCCAAATCCACTACTTTTATTTACTGATGGTAGCCGGTGTTGCACAAAAGTGCCAAATCCACTATATTTATCCACCGATGGCAGCCGGTGTTGCACAAAAGTGCCAAATCCACTATATTTACCCACCAATGGCAACCGGTGTCCAAATCCACTATTCTAATCACTGGTGGCGCGGTGTCGAAACCGGTTCCTCACAGATATAAATCGACAGGGCCAACGGATAATCTCCATTGGCGGGGTCAAAATAGATCATAGCCATGCTGAGGATATATACATATAAAAATAGATTTCATAAATTGTCCAGTCATATTTTACAAATTTCAAAGCATATAACCAAATTTTCAAATGAAATTTAACATGCCTGACTCATTTCACTAAGTACAAAACATATTTCAAAATTAAATCATCTAATAATTACTTTGCCAAACACTTTGGAAAATAAACTTTGAAGTATTAAGTTACTTATCTCTTCTCGCTTAACTCTTACTTTAGGGAGGCAGATCAGGTTCACCTGTTTAAATTTAATTAATTCCTTTGTTAATTTCAGAGCTAAGCAAAATCAAAATAATACTATTGGACATGGCCTGATAGGGCCCAGAGTTGGCCCATAATGGGCATGGCCCGATAGGGCACACATCGGATACGGCCCAATGGGCCCGTATAGACCCGACCCACAAAAAGCTTGGCCAACTAAAATTCATTTATGCAATAAAATTCATTGCAGGGACTAATACCTAATTATAGAGTACTGTTCTATGATAAAACTTGAGTAAAGGAACAAAACAAATATATTTGAGGACCTTTATGTAATAAACCTTTCTTATAGGGATCAAACATAAATTACAGAGGACCCTTTTTGTGAAATAATATATTGTCAAGGGCTTAACTGCAAAATTTCATTTTATTGGCCAAACGAGTTCAAATTTCGGGTTTCAGGTTTTGGATCTGAACTGGGCCCAAGTTGAGCCCACAAAAAGGGTACAACCTATCTGGGCCCAACACGATTGAATTGGGCCCAAGTTGGGCCCACAGTGAACTGGGCCCAAGCTTGGCCCAGTTCAGCCCACGATGGGCAATCAATCTTCGCAGAAATTCTCGTGTCATGTGGCTAAAAGAGGGCTTTCAAATAAACCATTTTGCATGCTTCCACTAAAGAACGAAAGAGGAAAAATACTCTTCGTGGGATCTTCAACCAAGCTTGGCCCAGTTCGGCCCACGATGGGCCTTCTTCCCCAAACTCCTATGGGTAGGGGAAGAAGGGAGCCGGGAGGAGGGAAGGGCCGGCTAGATGACCGACCTAGGCGGCCAGGGGCCGTCGCCCGGTCGACGACCAGTCGGCCGCAGTGGCGATCGACGGCCGTCGCGGCGACGGAGGTAGATAACAACTGAGCATGGTCTCGGTTTGGGGCCAAAACAAAGGGAGGATTCAAGCTATTTGGCATGAAATAGAGGGCAAAAAGAGGGCTTACCGGCGATCGACGGAGGCGGCGGAGTGGCCGATGCTTCCGACGGCGAAACAAATCTCAGAATAGGGCTCAAAAGAAACAGAGAGGGAGAAGGAAAAGAGCGCTTGTTGAATCTCAAGGCAGTGGCCGGAGGTAAGGAAGGAGGAGGATGAAAGGAAGGAGGAGAAGAAGAAGGCTCGGTTGGTGATCTCAAGAGGAGGAAATGGGGGTTTTTATTACCCCATTGTAACGGCTCTCCACCGCAGGAATCGTGTCAGTCGAGCGAAATCCACGGCCATGGATTGGCCGCGGATTGGCTGGAGGGGGTGCCGCAGGATGCCTGCAGTGCCTTCGCCCCCATTGCCCCCGGAGGAGCCGGAGAGGATCGCAATCACGATCCTCTGTTCCGACTCCTTCCAAAATAGGAATGGGGCTGAAGTCGGCTGGGGCTACCGACTTCAGCCTCGTATCTCACAATTAGTCTCCATAGCAACATGATGAAAAATACTATCATTTATCCACTACCTGATTAAACCAACCGTCTTCCTACTCATTTTCTCCTTGCTGAGCTTTGTTATTTGGTTTGGCACTATCTCGTTCAATAGGATCATGCAAATCTTTGCAAAATAGTAAATCTTCCATTCGGAGCTTCCAAATTGAATAATTGAAACATGTGAGTTTAACCATGCTGCCACCAGAATGCTCTTCCATTTAATCGACATAAGAAAAATTCAGTCACTAGCAACCTGCTCTGATATCACTTTGTTGGAAAAAAACAATCAAGAAATAATGATGTCGCAAACTTCTTTATCCTCTTTGTGTAATTAAATGGGATATCACTTACCAGGCAACAATAATCTCTACAATCTACTCAAGCAATTAACAAGCAAAAATAATCAAGCAATCCACACATAAGAGGCAACATAATTTTTAACGTAGAAAATCCTTCGATGTGAAGAAAAAAACTACGAGACTTAGTTCAGCCAAAAACTTTCACTATTTAGAATAATAGGATTACAATAGATCCTCTTTAGTTCAATTAGAGGCTGCACAAATATTAACAAAATTTAATTTTGGCTTCCACAATTAGAACATTCATCACCAATATGGCAGATTTTAACAATAAATAGTAAAATAGAGGATGAATCTCATCAAGTGTTGATGCTTGAAATAATTAATAGAGAAGATTTTTCAAAGATCCAAACCGTTCAATTAAAACCAAGTTGAATTGGCCAAAGCTTTCTCAGCTAACTAACAAGACTAATGGACCCGGGCAAAAGCAAGTTTTTCCTTTCATAGTAACCTCTTCATTAATTTTCTTTTAAAAATTCTATAAATGATTTTATGTCTTTAATATTGATTTCTATAAATAGATATGGCATTCATATCTCTATGTGTCTATAAATATTTTGATTGTTATAAAGGTTTATTATTATCCTTTAGAAATTTGAATGGAGAGGGTTCCAAGATAATCGAGAAGTACATAAACATAGTGCATCAGAACATTCCCAAATGATTTGAAGTTCCGCTAGTTTGTGAGAAGGTATGGATTCGAGTCCTAATGGATTGAATGGCATTAAGTGGTTTGCATATGTAGAGTCAGTCATAGATGGAGCTATGACCATCCTGGAATTGTTGTGGATCACTTTGACCATTCCAGGTAAGTCCGGTAGGATTTTGGAGCAAGATCCGTGATATCTAGCACTCAATTGCAAACCGCATCCTCCAGAGATAATTTTCTCATACAACATTTGTTTTCAGCATACTAGGTGCCAAAATGGAGCTCTCACAACTACAATGAGATTATATCTACCCCTAAGGGTTTTGTTGCATGTAGTGAACATGAGCCTACAATGAAAGTATATCACCGTCACTGCTATCTGTGTTTTCTTTTACTATATTTGCAGACTTAGAGGACCCCTCAGATCCGTCATCATTTTTACCCTTCTTTTTCTCAGGACAATTCTGCTTTATGTGACCTTGTTTTCTACACTTGTAGCATGTTATGCCTTTCTTTTTTTTGGATTTGGACCGAGATTTACTGCGATTTGATCCATTCCTTATGTTGTTTCTTCCACACTCCTGGTTACCCTTCGCCACTAAGCCTTCTTCCTGAGAACTCTCATCACTAGCTTTCTTCCTATGATGAAAACCTAACAAAGCTCCAATGACGTCTTCTAACTCTAAGGTCTTCTTTTCCCATGTCAGAGTTGTAACCAAATTTTCGTACGTAGGAGAAGCGGGTAAAGAATGCAATAACATCAACGTTTTTGTTTTTGTCTTCGAACTTCACATCAACTCACTACAGATCACCGATAATCTGATTGAACACATTGATATGTTGGCTTAAATCAGCACCCTCTGCCATCTTAAGACCGTACAGTTTCTGCTTAAGATAGAGCTTGTTCGTCAACGACTTGGACATGTACCGACTCTCCAATTTTGACCAAATTGCCACCAACGATTTCTCGTCCATGACATGATACATCACATCATTAGCTTTTCAAAGTCGTATATTTGAAACAGCCTTAGCCAACAATTCCTTCCACTCTGCATCACCCATGTCATCTGGTTTCTTTCCATACGGGGCCTTCACCATACCCTGCGATACTAATAGATCTTTTACCCTCCTCTGCCATAGCTTGAAATTCCTAGTTCCATCGAACTTTATCACATCGAACTTCGCAGAAGACATCCTTGTCATCTTATCTTTTTGCAAAATAAAATAGAGAAAAATAGGATGTGATGAAAAATAAAAATACCATAAACGCCCCTCTTCTTAGGTCAGAACGCACACTAGCGATGGCAGAACTCCTCTCCTCACAATGAGAGGACCGGTGGGCGGAGCGCTAGCGATGGCCTCTTCCTCCACTGGATCCCGCCACGGATGGCGGCGGTGGCGCGGGACGACGGGAAGTTCTTCCTCTCCTAGCTTGCGGTCAGTCGATGATGGGGGTTTGGGCTTGGAAGACAATGCCCAAAGAAAAACCTCTATGAGGAGCAACATCACCCACGGCTGGCTTGGGGATTTCGTCTTGGGATGAGGACGCCTTGGGAGAAACAACCCACCACGTGAATCAAAGAAAAACAAATCCTCCTCTCCTTCACGTGAAGCAAACCTCCCACGGAACAGACCCTTTCTCCTGGTTCTTCACGGCCTTCGAGAGAGAACCCAGCAGGACAACGCCCTCTGATCTCCCCCACGTGGAGAAACGGCATAGCAACCGATTTGTAGCCTTGCAGTTCTGATACCAGTTGTGCACAAAATACAGGATCCAAACGGAAGATAGCACAATGCACAGAATTAAGAGAGGGAGAGAAAAAGAAGGAGAACACAAGAATTTACTTGGTTTGGCAATATGCCTACGTCCACGAGAGCGAAACAACTGTAACTTTCATTATCTCTCAAATAACAAGGATTACAAGATATTTATAGTTAAACCATAGCCCCAGAGTCCCAACTTCTATTAGCATCCCTTCTAGAATAAAATACTACATATTTATCCCAAAGATAAACATATTCCGTCGCTTCGCTCCACTCTATTAGAATATCAGTGTTCCACTCAAATAAGAATACCACTAGCCACTTATACTAACAGAAACAATTTTGCCTATACAATATATAAATACCTCTTTTTTAATTCTTAGAACCCAGGAATCGCGTAAAAAATATTAGGCCAAGAGCACACAAACCTTTGAAGTGAATTAATTGCAGGGTGGCATGGCACAAATCAATTTTTTGAAAATTTACCATAAAATTGCCGAAATTTCCTGCACCTTATACGATTCACAATCCTGACAAAGGCTGAAATATGAATCATAGGAAATCTCAAATGAAAAAAAGAAACCGTGCAAGCTATTCAACAATTTTCATTAATTCACTATAGGTAATATTGTGCTATGTTTCTAAGGGTGGAGACAGCGGAGGAGTGGGCTTTATGATCAGGGATCATAACTCCAGACTCGTCGTAGTCAGAGGTTGGCGTATATTCGATGCGTCGGTCATTGAAGCAGAGCCGAGAGCTGGATGCGAACAACATTTATTTTGAAAGAGATTCGACTACAGTGATCGAGTGAGTTCAAGGCCAGAATAGCTATGACGAGGAGCAATCGTTGCTCCAAGGCATACACAGACTCTCGAGAGGGTGCGGCTCCTTTTAGACCACTTATGTTTATCGGAAGGCGAACAGTATTGCTGATTGGGTCGGCTCCTATACTGCACATCATTCGCGAAGGATCTTCTGATTTTTTTCTCTTCGTCAACTTTTTTTTTCTAATTTTATTGACTGTACTCATCTTCGATCAATGTAAATCCCTGTTGTATGAAAAAAAAATTGTGCATAATTTTTCAGTGAAATCTTTGCATCGCTTTATTTTTTGAACAATAATTAATCTTCACATTGCCTAGCATTGCTATCTCCGGATACAACTGTGGCTGTACGATCTTCAAAACATTTTATCAAGAACATGGTTTCTTCCAGAGTCACGGGTTCACATGCAGCACGTAGCCTTCGGTGTGCACGCCAAGAACTGGAGGAGTTGCACGTGTCACAGCGTAGAGGCAGCAAAGGTAATCTCGTCGTGCTCAAGATTAGTTATCCAGTCATTGCTCTTCCATGTGAAAGTTGGTGATGGAGAAACTCCCACCTAGATTTTACCGCTTAGCCATCTTTATTTCCTTGAAAGAAAAAAAGAAAAAGAAAAAGAAAGAGGACTATTTATTCCGAGATCAAATATTTAGAAATGTATTAGCCAAAGAGAGAAAAAAAATATAGTCAATAAAAAATAATAAAATAGCTTATATGTAGGTGGAGGTTCACTAAAGCCTTTAAACTCGTTTGGTTCACCAAAAAAAAAAAGAAAAAAAATATAGTCAATAAAAATAATAAAATAGCTTATATGTAGGTGGAGAATATATTTTTAGAAATAATTTTTTATCTTTTATGAAAAATAAAAATTTATTGAGAACATAAAAAATCTATTTTTTATGAGCTGGAAATCAAGATAAAATTTTTCTTTCCGAAGAATAATCTTAATCCTAATGGTTTACATTTTTTTTCTCCTTATAGTCTGTTTATTAAGGATATAAAAAATATTTTATCCAATTTTTTAAAAAAATATAAGTTATTTTGGAAAGTATGATTTTTATTTTTTTCTGATCAAATATGCCACAATTATTTTTTAAATATATTAATATCTAGATATTATTTTTAAAATTATATTTTATTATTATAATTTTTTTTTCCCGTGAATGAAAGGTGTACTCTTGTCAGGAGGCTAGAAGCTTGCTTGCAGCTTCCTACACGCTTGGGTCGGTTTAAGTTGGTAGATCGCTGTCATACTCGCCGTCTCCACGTAAAAGCCACCAAGCCGTCTAATAACTCACCTGACACGTGCCGCCTTCCCTTCGCTCCACACGTGCTCGCTCCTTTTAGCGAGACCCACGAGTCCTCCTCCTTTGAGGAGATTATATATTTATTTTTGTTTCAGTCCAACGAAAGGACTTGAGAAAGCTAACGAGACGTTTTCATAAAAAAAGATGGTAAGCCATCTCCTCTTCGTTTATCTTCTTCTCCCACAAGTGGTTGTAGCTAGCGGTGGATTTCTTCATGAATGAACCATGAAGATCTTTTTTTTTCTTAAAAAAAATGAATTTTTGGGAACCATTCTCAACACCTAATTTTTCTCAATTTGATGGTCCTCATTCTTGGATATCAATGGCGTTCGGCGTGATTCTGTTGGTGACTTGAGTCGCAGGACATGGTGGCGATGAAGAGGCGAGTGCTTGTGGCCACGGATAATGTTGTCATTCCGGTCAGTGTTGTTTTCTCAGCAGTTGAGCGCATAGGAGTCCATGTCTCTGCCGAAGATGATGTGCTCGTTGCCACTCGAGCTACTCCAACAATAAGTATACCCCCTCATCCTTTCAACTTCAAGTTTAATGCAACGTATTTGATCACATATGATAAGATTACTGCTGGAATAGGGACTTGGAAGCATGTTAGGAGAAAAGAAATTTTCTAGAATTTAGTAGTTTTGAAGGTATTTTATTAAATCGAAGGGAGCCTTTGGATGTTCCAACCCCACTTTTTTTTTTTTTTTTTTGAACTGCTCCAGATATCGAGTTTCCTGAGGTACTCTCAAAAAAAAAAAAAAAAAAAAAAAAAAAAAAAAAAACGTTGGTTGATATATATTGATTGGTGTGACAGGAGGGAAGTTACCAATTGAGCCGGCTTCAATGGATGGAGCCATATCTCTCATGAAAACGCCCGAACTGGTTGGGGAGCAATGGATCGAGGAGATTGCAAGAGTGCTGAAGCCTGAGGGGAAAATCCTGATACAGACTTCTTTATCGTGTCTTCAGCTCACAGATGATAAGGTGAGTTGCTGATGCTGCATCAGAGAATTGCCATCTCTTGTTCATGTTATTATGATGTCTCCAAGAAAACTTAGAAGATGCGATTTTTTTTTGGCAGCCGAGCTTTGGGTTGGAGCGCAAGTTACTCATGGCAGGATTTCTTGAAGTACAAACTGTACAAATAAAAGCTATGTTGCCGATTGAAGCAGATGGTGATCAATTGTTAACCGTGAGTTTGGATTTTTTTTTTCTTTTATTCTCCTTCCTCCACATCATATCATCTGCACCCTCGGAACAGCTAGCTTTCTACTCTGGCTTCCTGCAGATTAAGGGCAAGAAGGCTTCTTGGAAGATTGGGTCGTCATTCTCCCTTAAGAAAGCGACAAATACTGCTCCCAAGATTCAGATTGACGACAGTCTTCTGACTGAGGAGGACTTGAAGAAACCACAGCTACCGCCTGGGCTGATGCATATGATCAAGAGTTTTGCTTCGGTGCGTTTTCCTTGGGCATCACGAAGAAAAAAAAGTACTGAAACATTACTCTGTATACGATCGATGTTTTCTGTTGCGGTGCAATTGAATTCTTTCTATAGGAAATATCTTATGGTTTATCAATTCTAGTGCAGTTGGAGATTGTGAAGTTGGAAGCAAGAGGAAGGCCTGAAAGAAGAACTGCATGCACTTGTGGTCGGCCGGGGAAGAGCAAAGGGTGGCAGCTTGTTATCATTTTTGCAACTTGCCGTGTCTTTTGATAACCAAGTTTGTTTGATACAACTTTGGATGGTTATTTATCTTACTGTGTAAACATCCATCGTGGTCTTGGAGATGCATTTAGATGTAGTTCGTGCCCATTCAGAGGTCTTCCCCCATGTAAACTTGGGGAGAAGGTGGCACAACTGAACTTTAATCTTGCGTATCTTCCCATTAATTCACGCGTATAGTGACGGAGATTTCCGTCACTATATCGTGTTTCCGGTTACTAATACGGAATTTGTGACCGGAGCTCCCGTCACGAAATTAGTTACAAAAACACACGTCACTAAATTCTCAATGACGGCGGCGATTTCCGTCACTAAACTCCGTGACAGAACCGCCGTCACTAAGCCGTTACAAATCCAAAATTAAATATTTAAGAAATTACGTATTTTCCGTCACTAACCAGTCATTGAGTTAGTGACGAAGATAACTTGGTCACAGATTTTGTCACAGAATTCGGTCACAAATTTGGTCACTGATTTGTCACAACCTTTAGTGATAGATTTAGTCATCACAGACATGGTCACAAATTTTGTCACTAAATTTGTCACTAATTTCGTTACTGACTTACGGAGCAAAATCAATTTTTAGAAACCAAAATTCTGTCACTAAGTTTATATTAGCTCGTCACAATACTTGGCAAACAATTCAGTAACCAAATTTGGTCATTGGTCACATTCCAATAATCTGGTACATTTGGTACATTGATTGGCTCATAATAAAAGAAAAATACAAGCTAGAGCCTCATCCAGTCATATGCATAAACAAAACAATGGAAGTGTTCTGCTGAAAGCTTTTCATTCAGCATCTCTCTTTCCAGAATACAAGAGACATATATAAATGTCGTCAGTATATGATTCCAATGGACTCACATAAATGACTTCAACTCTGTCAACCGGGAAGGAGTCGGAATAAGAACTTGTACTCATTCAGATAGAAAGCCAGCAGTATGCTTTGACCCTTTGCTTTTGCATTGCCCCTTGTTGTTTCCTTTAACCTATTTCATTCCATTCATCAGAGGGGCAAAAAAAAAACAGAGAGAGAGAGAGAGAGCATTGCCCCTTTTTGTTTCCCTTAACCTGTTTCCTTTAGCAAAGTATATCCCATCTGAAGTTAAAAAGAAAGCATTACAATTCAGTTCATAGTTACTTACAGAAATATAAAAACATGAGCAAAAGTTAAGAGTGACATTAGATGAGGGCATACCTGAGAAGCTGAAATTATTAACCGAAGTTACAATAACCAATGATAACATCCATAGTCAAAGCAAAACTAAAAAAAGTTCCAAACTATAACAACATCCATATTTAAACCAAAACCAAAAGGGAGTATCTCATGATCATGATTCATCTCACTATGAATTGGATTCAACATTGGTCGAGCATTGAGTTGATTGAGTTTCATTGTAGAAACTTGAGTTTATGACATCTTCTACAATCTCATCTAACTCGGTCTTGTGGTCCTTTTGCAGGTTGCAGAGAGAGCGTTATTTTTATGGAACAATGATCATATTGAAAACTTAATCAAACAAAACTGTAAGGCGATTTTACCAATTATCTTCCCTGCTTTGGAGAGAAATACAAAGTCTCACTGGAACCAAGCTGTTCAGAGCCTCACGCTAAATGTTCGTAAGATATTTTCTGATCATGATCCTGGGCTATTCATGGAGTGCTTGAAGAAGTTTGAAGAAGATGAATCTAAAGAAAAGGAGATTAAGTCAAAACGTGAAGTTGTATGTAAGCGCCTAGAAGAAATTGCCGCTTCGAACGCTGCAAGTAATGAGGCTGTTCAATCCAAAATACAAGAATTTGCTACAGCACAAGACTTTGTGTCGTTTCGATCCTGAGATTGAAAGCCCAATCCAAAATACCAGGACCATATGTTTTCAATCTTTATGATGATCAGCAACAGGGTAAAGACATATCTATCACCTACTTAAAATATTTATAAAGCTCTTTCTACAGTAATTAAGCTCTGCAACCTCATTCTAATTTGATGGTAAAATTGAATATGTTAAGTTACTATTGATTTTCTGGAGACATAAATTAACAGTTGAAAAATATCCATTATTGTTTGGGTGGCATATCAGCCATAATCCCAGATCAAACTGGTTGCACTTAGGTGTGAAGTCCAAAACATAGGAGGGCCAAAAAGTTTCATAGCAATACACAACCAAAAAAGTAATTAGAGAGATTATAGAGAACAGCATGGAACAATAGAGCGACAGATTAAAAGAAAATAAGACTCAGATGTAGGCATTGATGACACAATCTGCAGCAATTAAAAAGCAGCTTGCCTGGATAATGGCCGAGATATCATCACTTTGAAAAATTAATAAAAACATTAAAAAATCAAAGAAAATAGATAGCTCTTGATGTGTGAGAAGGTCCTCTAAAAATGGCTAACACATGCACCATCTCCTTCTTCTGCCCTTCTCACAAAAAATAAAAAAGAATAAAATAGGAAGCTACATTTTAAGAACAAATTAATGTGGGAAGCTTGGTAAGCGGGTTGCCAACAATAAGGAGAGCAAGCCGACCAGTTTTCTTCCCTCTTCTCTTTATTCATATAGCTACAGCCAGATCCGGCAACTTCAAGATCAGGGCAACCCAAAACCCTAACCTTGGTACATGTAGCGCAAATCCTAACCACCATTATAAAATCTACCACATAATATCAGGAGAAAACGAAGAAAACCCCAAAAATCAAGAGGGAAAAGAAGGGATAAGCTCTATACAGAGAGAGAGAGAGAGAGAGAGAGAGAGAGAGACCTTGAGGACAAAATTCAACATCATAGAGAACGCGACCAATAGGGGAAGGAAGAATGCCAATCGGGACTGGACTACCCGCAGCAGAGGGGGGAGGAATGACCCTCTTTGCCTTGCCTACCTGCAGCAGGGGAAGAAAAAGAACCCGGATAGGAGGGAAAGAAGAACCCTAGCGCGGCCGTCGACAACTGCGGCCACGGCGGCGATCAAGCACGGCGCCGGATCCACAGGCGGAGACCCTCGGTAAGTTCCTTCCCCCTTCCTCTTCCTCTTCTTCGTTTCTTTTATTTTGTTATCATGGGGTAAAAAGAAACGGGGTTAGGGTTTACCTCGCTCGGGGAAGAACCAGTTGTGGGTTTTGAAAACCCTAGCCGACGAGCAAGAAGTTGGGGGGCGTCGACGGGGTGATGTAGCTGTGATGATCTCGTCCCGGGTGAGAGTTGGATCGGCCGATCCGGGGGCGTGATGTAGCCGTGGTCACCGTCGACGGGGAGGCACAAATGGTCGGCAAGGGGGAGCCGGAGAGGAGAGGGCGGAGGTGGAGGAGAGGAGAGGGGAGACAAGAAAGGGGAAGCGGCGATGCCAGAAGCCCTAACCCTCCAATCGGGACGAAGCCAATGTTTTAAGTTCGACCGGGCTGATGGGGAAGTGATGAGGTAAGTCGGTCTGCAAGCCAAATTTCATATCAAACTATTTTTTATCTATAAGGCTGATTGGACCGAACTTGATGTCTCCCAGCTCCTCACTCACGAGGACAAAAAAAAAATCCAAGACCTTCTTCCAAAATCCAATCCCATTGCAGGAAAGCAGTAGTAGGGATGCAAATGGATCATAATCGGCACCATGAGATTTGAAAATAAGAAGAGAAAATTTGAGTTTTCTGGAGAACGATTGAAATTTGGGTTATCGAAGAAATTTGGGCGGGACGGCGGACACACTTGGTTTCATTTTGGATTTTCCTCCTTTTATCTTTTTTTAATTTAGAATTACTCAAAAATAATATTTTTAATATTTTTGGAATTAAAATTTAAATTTGGTGGCGGAAATTTTTGTCAATAATCCGTCACTGCCAAAAATAATCTTTTAAAAATTTATAAACACTTAGGTTACGATATTTGTAACGGCTGAATTTGTCACTGTCTGTTTGCAATTTCGGTTATCATTTTGCTGACAGATATCTCGTCACTACAATGGTCACTAAGTTTTGGCGCCCATCCTACCCGCGCATTCTGTGACCGGCCTGTCACTAATCTGTCACTAAGTTTACACCACGGTGACCAAATTTCTGTCGGTCACTAATCCGTCACAAATAGTGACTGATAACGGTCCGTCACTAATTTTCCGTCACTATACGCGTGTTTTCTAGTAGTGTATATCTTCCCATTAATTTTTTCCTTTACTAGATTAAGTGCCCTTCAATATTTATTATTTGATAAGGCATGGCTCGTTACTATTATGCTTGGTTGCTCGCTTACAGGTATCTCTGCCTGGGAATTTCCTTGTGGCTGGTATTTGATCAATGGGAAGTCCTAGTATATACCTCATGGTTTCTGTATAGAGTTTCGAATGGCATAGAAAATTTTGGTATACCATGTGAGCAATGGAAAGCCAAAGCAACAGATAAAACTAGACTAGAAAGGTAAAAGAAAACAAAGAAAGCCGATGTAGGTCGTGGAAGCTTTATATTTGATGAAATTAGTAACTCTTGCAGCAATCTTGATGCCTTGATTATGATTGGAAAGTAAAAACAACATCGACTTCTCCTGAAATCTTAGTGTAATTAGTGTAAAACGGCATGCTACATGGAGTAGATCGACCGTGCCGACTCAAGATCTAGAACAAACACCAAATAAATAACAAAAAAGAGATGCCGAAAGAAAAATAATTAGAAAAGATAAAAAATATTTTATTAAAAAAATGAGCCACACAAAAATG